>NC_135030.1:60000-300000 GCF_051020955.1 Megalopta genalis
TCCCTAGACAAGGTTACACCAACGCGAACCGGAAATCCTCTGGATGGTCGATTACGTTTTATCGACTATTGAGCCTTTGTTAAATCCGGAATTGTCCTGTATTTGGTGCAATATGTATTGTACCCACGACTGTATGAATCATGGCTACCTAATCACATCATATTGTGGATTATTGGAATTGTGTACGACGAACATGCGAACCCAATGGAACATACGGTTTGCTATGCGAATTAACCAAGTTTTTGTGCTGTGTCAGTTTCATCGAAGTCTTCTCCTTCTTCTATAGAATGCAAAACTGAATTCATAAAAACCAGTGCGAGATTTTAAGAAATATTAAAGGTAAACTCTTTCAGCATGATTCGATAGAGTAATTATTGGATTACGGATTTTATGCATTTATTAAAACATTTGAAGAATTTAGAGATGTTATTGCATTATTTTCGACTCAATAAAGTAAATAAACAATGGAAGAGATATCTATGCGACTTCTGTATCTTGCAATTAATGCAAGCTATATTTTTATTTTGCATACGAATCCACGGTCTATAAATTATACAACAGAACCCCGATAACTCGAAAACTTCTACGAGACGAAAATTTTCTTTTCTCGGAGCAAAATTTGTTAACTCGAACCATTTACTATATATTAAATTATGTGTATTTCAGCTCTTTAACTCGAATTTAGTAGAATTCAACCTCTACAAGTTGAAATTCACCTCTACTTATCAGTCAATCAATTCAATAGAATTAACTATTTATTTACTTCTCAGTTTGAATTTTATGAACTTGAATTTACTCTTCTTTACATCTTTGCAAGTCAAAGAATTAACAAGAAACAAGTCGCGAGGCTTGAATAATTGTATCTCCTCTTCCTAAATTGTCCATTTTCGTTTACAAGCTGAAGGGCAATTAGGGAGAAATACCTCACACAATACTTCATTCGATCATTCAATATATGAACTCTCACTTTTCAAGCATCATTCTTTAACACAATCGTAGCAACTTAATAAAAATGACTCAACACTCGTCCCACTTCCCTGCATCGAACTTCATAGATAATAATCACATTCTCAAAAACTCAAATAATAAAAACAATGCCACAGTCACGCGAAGGTAAACGCCAACATTATGGAATATTTTTTTCTAAATTCGATGAGGATTAGAGATGAAAACTGACTTATTCGACCACAAACATATATATAATAACGGACACGAATTAACGAGTACTTATCGATCACAGACCCGTCTTTAATGATCGCTGTCGGAAGAGGCCGGCGCAGTTAACTCTGCGAGCGCCAATATTTTGGCGTTCGTTAAATAGATGCCTTGAGCGAGAATCCTGTTACACAGGGAAGTGCATTGGAATTGGAGGATCCGCTAAGAAACTCAAAGGCGCGGAAAAACGAAACGAGACCGCGTCTGGGGGAGAACCGACTAAGGGGGAAATTATAGGAGGGTTTTAAATATTTATCAAGCCGTCGGCCAGTCTACTGTCACCGAGCTTGACAAAGAACAAGAGACCGCTAATGAATCCAGTCGGCCGGCAATCATTTCTTTGTTCCTGTTCTCCTTGGTGAATCGAATGGAATTTAAGGGAGACGGTGACGCGGCCTTCAAACTTTCCCATTTACGGTGTTCATTAAATTTCCACCGGAAATTTTCCGGATCGATTTGCTTTGAACTCGATCATCAAACAAATTATTCATTTAACCAGGGGCGGGCGGTGGGGAGGGGGTGGGGGAAGGAACTGCGAGTCCGGCGAAACGCGAATACGATGCACCAAGGCCTTTTCTAGCCTTGTCCTGCTACCCACTTCGACTTTTTTCGAGTCCTGGAAGTTCGTTTCGTCCTCGAAAAGGTTGGCGCATCCTTGTACCGACCACTTCAGCGTCGCGATATCGATTACTGTGGGTTCGTTCGGGGCGGGGGCGGCTGGAAAAATGCGACGAACGAATTCGAGCGAGCCAACGACGTTCGCGTTGGTACAAGGAGATTTCCAATTATCGAAAATAAGTCCGTGAAACGCTTCGAAAGCGAAATCTCGACGGAGTTTCATTGATTCCGGTTGAGAGAAAAAAGACAGGCCGAAGAGAAAGAGAGCGACGACGCCGCGGAACGAGAAGGGAAGCGAACACAAGAACGTAGAATTTTAATCTTGACGAAGCATTCACAACATGGGATTAGAGAGGAGAAAGACAGGCGACGACTGTTCCACGGCGAAAGAAATGATCTGCGCGTGTACTTACTGTGACGAGCAAAAGAGTGTACACACACACACACGCTCTCGCACACATATACCGCATGTCTCGCAAAAGAAGTAATAACGGTGAAAATGAAAATAATGCTACGAATTCCTTAATTAATCGGTCGGAATTAAGCGATTGTAATTATAAGGTGAATGAAAGGAATACTTTATCTACCGGAAGCTGATTAACATAACCTTCAATTACTTGTGCTATACTCAGAAGAATCTCAACGATCTTTTTGTTATTGGGGACGACTTGTTTGATACACGATTCTAATAATAAGTAATTAATACTAAAGAATTTATTTAAAAGTTTTTAACTTTAAACTGTATTCTCTCAAAACAATTATTCTACCATTTGAATTAAATAAGTTAATTTTAACTTCATCCAAGAATATTACATTATCCCAAAAACTTTCATCGCAATTAACATATTGTTTTCAAATTCTAAACGCTTGCGTCGGTTCGTCTTGGAAACGTGATTCCCTTTATCACGTAGAATTCTGCTATGGAGAAGAATAGAGCAGGTATGATATAACATCGAATCAGAAATTATGTATATTATATATTATGTATATATAATATATATATATATATATTATATTATAATTATTATTATATATATTATATATTATATTATAATTATTATTATATATATTATATATTATATTATAATTATTATTATATATATATATTATGTATTGTGTATATATATCAGTATGTCACACAGATTGAAAGCATTGAATAAAAGTGAAGGAAAATGGACAAAAAATATTAGTTTAAGTTTACGGATCGACAATAAAATATTAAAGCGCAGAACAGTAATCGTCGCGTTACGTTCTCATCTTTGTAAAATATTCCCCCTACTGTAAACGCAAATGAAGCTAAACTATCATATAATGCTAATAACAATCACGCAATACAAATGGATCGGTAAAATAATTCACAGTGTTATTTTCGTTTCCATGAGACAAACATTATGCTTGCACACTTTTGCTCGTCGCTTATGCATCTTCGACGAGAAGAGTTTAATTTGTTTATTGTTCCGAGGCAACGCTACGCCGGCCTTAGCACTCCCTTGTCTATTATCAGGACAAGGTAATATGATTACGCGATTTATCGTTTTGTTTGCTGATAACTGAAAAGTTACCGGGGGAGGGGGGGGCAGTAATAGGCCGGAAATTAATATTAAGATAGCCGGAATTGAAGGGGGAGGAAGAAAATTAAGAAGAACGGCCCGGGGTTTGAGTGTAGTCTTGCTTAACTTTCTTGCTAGCCCATTTGGTAAATGAAGTGCAGTTTCCACCGGACGTATCGGGTAATTTGAGAATGGCGAACATTGCTCGTTAAAGTTGCAACAAGAGCCTTGCATTGATCGAAGGAATAACCAAGCGAAAACTGATTCTTCGAACGAATACTAATTAGCAGGGTAAAATGAATTTCCTCCGTGTGAAACTTCGTTTTCAAGCTCCGATGAACATTTATTTCTTACATCGTGTTCGCGTTAATGTGACTTTCTAATATATATATATATATATAAGTGCTGACCGAAACTTTTTATCGAATTTTTACTGTCCCAATGATTTACGTTTGAAATTTCAGGTTCGAGACAAAAATTTGGCGTTCGTGATGTTTTTTTAAAATAGTTTGATGGTACATAACTATGGCTTATAACTTTGCGAGATTAATTTTTCTTAGATTTTTATAACTGCTGTATATAAAACCAGGGTTCGAGATAAATAAGTACCATCGGTTGTGAACGAAAAATTCCATTCGAAATTCGTTTCGTTCAATAAAATATCTGTCGCCGTGGAATTTTTGCGAAAAGTATTGTCAGCTTTGGAGGGCTTTTTCGAAACGTATTCTCGTGAAACGAATTCAATAGTTGTATGGAAACAAATCTTTTGGAAACCTTTGTTAAAAATGTCCCTAGAAATGGAATATATCTAGCATATATGCTGGATTTATTTAGCAATATTATGTAAAATTATTTACGAATTATGGGACCGGTATGGAAATCGAAACGTAAGTATTACATTTTTGTGAGAAATATTGAATAAAAAGAATCAATTTAATTTCATAAGCATGATATCTTCTAGATCTGTTGGATATAAATTATTTTTACAATCATTCAGTGTAAACTTTAGTATTGAAAAGAACGAGCAACTTGCATAGCAGGGATGCCTTGTAAAGATATGTAATTTTCAAAAAAACCATTTCATATTTTTCAATATTCTTTGCTTGATTAAAAAGAATGAACGAACCAATTAATTATGAAAAATAATATCAACGGTGCAACGCGCCACACCAGCCGTCAAACAATTATTGACCCTTTGCGAACTAACAAGGGAACGTTTTCAAGTGTAACACGCCAATTTTAATGAGATTTTAGTATAATATAGTTATACATTTGACACGTATTACTTTTTACATCTGCAATTGTCCATAGCTAGAGAGTGAACAAAATGGTTTTCTCTCAAAATCGAGGATAAAAACAATATTTTTTTTTAGATATCTCGACAATTAGAGGGCGTGGAACAATGAATTTCTCTTTAAAATACGTGTATTTGATCGACGAACTTAATCGCTTAAAAACACTTTCGAGAAAGTTATTCGTTCAAACAATATTTAAGAAATAAAACTTTTGTCAATTTTTCTTATTAATTGATTATTCGTTTTTATATAAACTCGTGATAATAATCTATGGACCAAAATAGAGGTGATACTTATTTTTGGAATACGCTTTGTTCTCGTCGTTTAACAATATTAATTACATTGACAATTGATACTGACATTGTTACACTTATTAACGGATGTGTTTTTTTGGTCAGTGTTCTTTTGTTAATAACTCGTAAACAAAGCCGCGAATTGCATTTTCGCCAAGGAAAAAGTTACTTCAAATGACCTCAGGTATGGAACACCCTATATAACAAACGTTAACAACGACAAATGATTGAAGTATACATCCAGAATTGCTGGTTCTTAAAATTACTATAGTGAATTTAGTATTTTAAAATTAGTATAGTGAATTCCAGAATTATTGGCACAACTTTCAAAACAGAATAACTTTTTTAAAGATGTACGAAATAACGTGGACTTTTTTGAGATGTTAGAAGGATCGGTTCAACAGACAATGTCTACAAATACTTTTTTAAATTTCAGTTGATTGGAATAACAACAATAATAGAGTCTCGTTTTTTTCTTTAACTTTTTATCTGAGCGTATAAGGAAAGTTTAGGTAAAGCTGCATCATTAAAAACGCGAGGTTCTTTTTTTTTATTCTAGCCAATTGCAATTTAAAGAAAAGAAAAAGGTGTAGACATTGCCTAGTTAACCGGTCCACTTTGAAAAAAGTTTTGAAAGGTGTCCCATTAATTCTGGTACTCATTGTAAATGTTTTCCAAAACATCTAAATTTTGAGCATAACAATGCTATATTAATAATGCTAATCTTTGCAGATCCATTTCATGCAAGAATTCAGACAATTCAACATAAAATATAACGGCTCACCTTGTATAATTTGTATAATTTATTATATATATTATATATTATTATATATTATTATTATATTATATATATTATTATATATTATATATTATTATATTATATATTATTATTGTATATTATTTGTAATTTGTATAATAATAATTTGATTCTATTCGAATAAAATAAACATTTTTGTTTCCATATTGCCTGTTTGTACAAATTAGGATTGCAGCGCTAGATATTTGGCATGGAATTTTAATAACTGCGATTCCCGAAGGGTTTCGCGATATAGAATCAAAGCGACGGAGTGAAATATTGATCATATTTGGAATATTTTACGGTTTTATACGTTCGAAATGGGACCGGGTTTTTTTTTCCCCGCGCGTAGTAACGCAGCGACGCGTCACGAAATATTTTTCGCGATATCGGAGAGAACGAAACATCGAATCAGGCGTCATTGTTGTCACTTACCACGCTGCCAGATCGGCGTGCTGGCCGGATTGCTGTCCACCTCGCATTTCAGGCTGACGGACATCCCCTCGACGATCGGAATTCCAAAACCAGGTAAACGCGTTATCGCGAACGACGGAGTATCTGAAACAGGTATTAAGCAATTACTGTCAGCGCGAACGATATCGATGGCTGTGTCGATTGCATCGTGATAATTAACGGTAAGGGGTATTATGTATTCTATTTTCAAGAGAAAATTAAGCATCCGATGGTTTTTAATCCATGATCAAAATAAAGATAAATGTTTTCACGTTGCGAACAGAAGCTGCGACTAAATTACGGGTTTTTATGCAAGTTCTCGTTCATATTCGTTATTCGATGAAAACTAGAAGGATTTGAGCAGAATATTGCCGGTCTTAAGAAACATACATACATACGTTATCAATTTTTTCAATAACGTAAATAGTATTTCTTTGTTATTTTTCGAATTTGCATTTGAGTACGCATGGGAATCTGTTGACTTGTAATTAGAAAGCCGGGCTTCTGTGCATTTATGGCGTGTACAGATTTTTAAATGCAAGGAAAATATATATATATATTATATATTATTATATTATTATTATTATATTATTATATATATATATTATAATTGAAAATTGTTCGACGAATTGTATAGGAATGCAATTCACAAAATGATGATTGAATTAGTATTTCTATAAGTTCAAAAATAGTTGAATTATAGGTTGTTGAATATAATATAGTAGTTGAATTATAATATATAAAGTTAGTTGTAAGATTTTATTTGTGGGTAGGATATTATGCATTAAACCGTACACTTGTTGCATGGAGTGAATTATCTTTAATATCTATATTATATGTAAAAAATAGTAAATACATAATTAGTAACATAACAGTAATTACATATATTATATGTAAAAAAGTATATAGTAAATTGTCCTCAATTTTCCTTCAGCTTGTGAACAAAAACGGACAATTTTGGGAAGAGGAGATACGATTATTCGAGCCTCGCGGCTCATTTTTATAGTTGCCGATTGTCAACAATTATAAGCACGAGGTGCAAGGCTAGAATAATTCTATCTCTTCTTCGACGAATCGCGTTTTGTTAATCTATAGACGAATCGCGACTGAGTGATCTGTCTCTCATTTTCTACTCCACCCTTGCTTGCCCTGAAAAAATTCGTAAACAACCCTGATTGGCTAACCCACGCGCTGGGTCTTTCCAATCAGTGCTGTTCCTTTTTCCGTTTCAGCGCCTTATTCCTTACGCCCTTAGCGTGCTTGTTTTCAGAACGACGAGGTGATTGGGGGGGATGAGTTTGTCGTGACAACGCTGCACAGTGGTCTGAGAGCGGCGAAAGCCCCATATTTTCAAGCGTTTTAAAAAATCAAGTTTGTTATACTTTTGAGTAATAACGGAGCAAATTTTTAAGGATGAAAAAGTTCAGGAACCAGTTTCGCTTGGTTATAGACCATTTGAAATTCGGTCATGCTAAGTTTACCTAGTTTTCAGAATATATATATATATATATATATATTACAATAATATATATTATATAATATATATTACAATAATATATATTATATAATATATATTACAATAATATATATTATATAATATATATTATAATAATATTATATTATAATATTCCGTTTTAGAAGGTGTATCAACACTTTCGTGGCCCACACTACAGGTTCCTGGGGTTCCTGAGTTCATTTGAAGCAACTTTTTCCTTTGCGAACATTTTCTCCGAGGCTTCGTTTACGAGTTATTAATGAAAAACAGTGACCAATGAAAGATCGCATATGGCTGACGCCCCTCCCTCGTGGCCACTGCCGCTGCGTCAGGCGGCCGGTGCGACGCGGCATTGGGCGAAAGGGCGAAGCACTGGCCGCGCTAGCTCTCCGATTGGTCACTGTTTTTCGTTAATAACTCGTAAACGAAGCTGCGGATTGCATTTTCGCAAAGGAAAAACTTACTTAGAATGACCTCAGCTACCCCACATTTCTGGATTGCGAGACATTTCTGGGGCACCCTGTATAACTATGTCACTTTAGGCTATAAGTCATTTGAAGTTATTCATCATTTTAGGCTATTAGTCATTTTCTTAATTATCTGCATCAAACACGATAAACGAACTGTCTGATATTTTATAAGTTGTATGCATTTTTAACGCAACAACCTTAAAATATGCCGGCTGCACGTAAAAGTTCTCGCGCAAACAAACCCGGGCCATATCGCGTTAACAATGAATTAGGTCGATAACAATAACTCTAATACGATCCTAGTCTACTGAAATATCCGCGGGTCATTCGCGACAGATTTCGTTGATTGAATGAACGGCGAATTGTTCAAAGGAAGCCCGGGATTGCATACACTAAATAGAACAAGGAGGACCGAATCATGTATCAGAGTGAATCTATTTCGAAGCTACGTTCGCGTTTACTCAGCGACGCGAGTGACAGAAGTCGTTCGCGACTGAAAGGTTTCAGTCACTATCTCCGCGTGCCTCGAGAAAATACGCGAAACCGAGTTCGAAAAATGCGGGACGAGTTCCTCGACCCCCGCCATTTTCACGCGAGCCCGTACACGTGCAGATTGGATAACAGAGGGAAACAACGAGAAACTCGAGAGCATGAGCAACGAGTTTTTTGAGAGCCGCGAATCTGCTAGCACAGGGACGCGCGCGCACGGTAATTTGATAGATAGCAAGACGTTTCGAGCAGCCGCCTGTAGAATTAGTCGACAACAGCGTTTTATGCCGAGACTTGTTGTTACCGACACGAACTTTCAGAGGAAAAATAGCGCATTCCGTTTCGATCCCTTGTAGCAGGGGTGTCGAACTCGCGGCCCGAGATGAACACATTTTTGCGGCCCAGTCGATATATCTAATTATTATTTCGATACATATAATTTTATATTATATATGTCAATATATATAATTATTATTTCTTCTCGTAAATTTTTATAACGTTTCTCTCAAATCTTACCAGATTACATCAGCTCGGCTCAGTATTTTGTGCATCGATACAATTTTTTTGGTCGGTACTAAAAGAGTTGAAAATGCGGAAAGTATTTGTTCAAAATAAGGGAAGAAAGTATTCCTTGCGAAATGTGAGAGATTATGGTTTCGTTGAAATTATACCACGAGGATTGTACTAGATATTTGACTTAATCGTGACTACTGGTAAAAGTATTACGTACCGAAGGATTTTTCATTGAAATGAAAATGTTGGTCTATTAAACATACTAATGAGACTCGAATATTATAGAAGTCAGTTAATTTTGTAAAAAAGAAATTCAACAAGGAACATCGGTATTACAACTTCGCACAAACTGTGAAATTATTCGCGTATTGTGGAAAGAATAATTGATTACTCTAAACTCTGATCATCGTGTATTGTTATCGTATTGTTTATCAAAGTGTATAGGTACAGTAGTTTCGTTCGGCAGTGTAAGGCCAAGGCTTACAGCCTTAACGCAAATTGCATAATAATGTAGCATCGCGGAATTCTGTTGTTAGTCAGCCCCGAACATAAGCTCGGGGAAGAGGATTTGAAATGTGTTCTCTATAGAAACAAGTTTAGTACAAACTCAAGTGTCCGAAGCCCTTAAACAGGGCTTTAGAATAACGTTTACATCTACACCGTCGATTTATTGCCTCGGACATTTCATCAATCTTCACACTTCGGCAGTACAATGAAGAATCTATTTGTTTATCACCTCTGTATTACACATATGTGGAAAAAATTGAAATTTGCGAATGACTTTCCGACTTTGTACTAATATTTTCATTGGCATCGTTTTTGTAACGAAATTTTCATTAGTTCGATGTTTTCTTCTATTTTTTTTTATTTTTTTAATTTTATCTTCCTTCTTTTTTTCAGTTTAGATTATGGTAATGTAAAATTGCATTCCTGTTTCGCAGAAGTAACAGTTAAATTTTTTAACGCATCGTGTACGTAATTGGTCAAGAATTTTATATTAGTCATGACTAATCGAAGGTTACGAAGAAAAACGTGATATTGCATATTTTTAATGTTACTGTTTAGTGTGTTTCTTATAGTAAGTTTTTTTTTTGAGGATATTCCGTTCGAGCAACAAAGAGATGCACATTATAATATTGTACAGGTATATTATAATATTGTATTGCAATATAATATATATAGTATAATATTGTATTGTATTTTTACAATATTATATAATATTGTACTGCACATAGCAATTCCAAACTTTTTATTTTAGACTCCGAAGCTATTAAATTATAATATTTAAACACGATGTAAATTTCCTAAGCCAATCCACAAAACAATGAACGATAATGCCAATAGTCATATCATTCATGAATTCTGTTAAAGACTATGTTTTAATTACGTTTGAAGAATTTGAACAAAAATATAAATACCACAGTTACAAAATGTTACATGTTACAAAAACATTACCAGAGATAAAATTCTCATTCATCGTGTACTACCAACGCCGAGAAAATTACGTCGTTTACAAAATTCTTATAAATGAATATTACAGAAGTACTCTCTACACATCCCGGAAGGAAAAACTCATGATCCTTTTTTATCCTCAGGATAATACCGTGTGGGTTTCAGACTACATCTTTATACTTATAAACCAAAGATAATAAAAGTAATCCCAGCAAGAGCTTAAAAGTTCCGACATTTACACAGTGTCTCGTAAAATTATTTAAACACGCTCGCAGTTTTAAAACATACCTAAACGCGTCCCCGAGCGAAACGTTTAGTATCGCATTAAAAACGAAGATTATATCAGTTGAATTAACGAATGATTTGAGAAGCGGTACAATTAGTCAACCGTAACAGAGTTCAACTCTATAGTGGCAAATTTTTGTGATGCAATGCGTGTACAAAAATTTCATTAATATTTATGTAACTCAAGAGAGAGAGAGATGAAAGTTGACAATTACAATAAATCTTAGCATGTTGAATGGCAAAAAGGTCTATCCAAAAAATTCTGACAGAGCCAAAGTACAATAATTTGCTGGATATAAGACAAAATAAGAAATTAAAATTGATCATAATCGATGATACTTTAACTCTTGCCGTATTATTACGAGTCTGGCTCGTGATCATGGTAGCCAGGCGATTAAGCCAGATTTCAGGTCGAAGAAGTAGGAGTGGATAACATGTGGATAATGTTCTTATACCACTGTTGTGTCCTACTTCGATTGGAAATCTGGATTAATCATCTGGCTATCATGCTTGTAGATTTCTAATAATAACCTGTTAAATATGAATGGTATTCCGTTCTTTTAAGCTCGAATACAATTTTCTAACATGCATAACAATCATATTTGGTAGATAACGTTCCCTTAGTAATAATAATAATAGTAATAACAATAATAATAATAATAATTTTATAATATAACATTTACGGATATCATAAAAATGGGGAGTGAGAGACGTCTATAACTGAAATCGGCAATTACTTAGTTGTCAACCCAATAATTGTATCTCCTCTTCCCAAAATTGTCCATCTTTATGCGAAATCTGAGCGCAAATTAGGGAGAAATTACTGTACTCGTACACTTGGTAACATAATAATAATAATAATAATAATAATAATAATAATAATAATAATAATAATAATAATAATAATAATAATAATAATAATAATAATAATAATAATAATAATAATAATAATAATAATAATAATAATAATAATAATAATAATAATAATTTTATAATATAACATTTACGGATATCATAAAAATGGGAGCGAGGGACATCTATAACTGAAATCGGCAATTACTTAGTTGCCAACCCAATATTCTCTTCTTCCAAGAAATTATTACAGTCGAAGAACAATAGTTATGTCAAGGTTATGTCAAGGTTATGTCAAGAACTTATTAGTCAGAACTTATTAGTCACTGTAACTGTGAAGAAAATGGTACGACAACTGATCAATCCTCTTCGATCCCAAGAATTCTAGTAAAATTCACTCGAAGATATCGAAGTAAAAATGATCTAAACAGGACATTCGTTGAAGTTTCTCCATGAACATCTAGTTCGCGGGTCGCTGTGATTAAATCGATGCTCGAAGCTAATAATCTTCGCCTGGCAGTACGTGTTTCGGTCGAACGGCTGATTGCTCCTGTTCCGGAAGGGATTATTCAAAGAATTTTCAACAAACAATTTCACGTATCCCAGCGCTATCGGTGGGGTTTACCGTGGCGTCGGCCGAACGTTCCTAAACGCGCGATCGTCGTCCACGTAGTTAACCGTTACGTCTTCGCCGAAGTCGTTTACCCAACCCCCAATTACCCATCCGCCGAAACAACAATGGTGTTCGCCACTGTAAACCGCTTCGCGACGGTTGTGAAAGCGAGCAAGAGGAGTTAACAGAGATAAAGAAGAAAAAGAGACTGACGAAATGGTAAAAATAAGAGCAATCGCGCAACGGCTCTGTAATAACCGGGATGACAACGACGACGACGACGACGACGACGACGACGGGGGAACGACGACGACGCGACGGAAGGGTGGGTGCGGGAAACGAGGGCGGCGGGAGCCACACGGACATCAAACCTACTAATCGGGCAAACGGAACTATGGCTCTGACGGACGACGAGCCGTCCCTTCTCCGACACCCTCCTGTCCCGTGTACCAACGGAAACGGCGTTCCTTCGCGTCATTAACGACCCGACCTCGAACCGGGCGATAGAACCCGCTCGAATCCAGATCGGTCGACGTGTACACGTGCACGCGTAACAGGGATTCCTCGACGAGAACGTCGCGCCGGTGCCGATAGCGATTCCAGAGCGGGCGAACGAGCTTCGACCACAGTTTTGAGGCCGCGAGTAATTAACGAACGCTCGAGGACAGTGAAGATTTTACGATCGCGTCGGGTACTCGTTAAAAACTGTTCCCCCACGGCGCCCTCCCCGCGGCACCCGTTTCGGCGACGACACGCAACGGGACAGAGACTGGCGCCTTTCCGCGCGGAATCAAGGCTACTGCCGGCGCCGACTGACCGCTTCATCACGGTCGTTTTGTCGTTCGACAAGGAGGGTCCTCGCTTCACTGGCTTGAAAAAAAGAATCGAAGTATTAGGTCGCTCGGTGCAGAAAAAGTAGTCGTGATTCCTGACACTTCCGCGCTTGTTTTAGATCACGTGCTATCCTCGTTAATTCTTTCTCTTCGCGTACTTTCGTTGTAATTGGATTTATCGTATCGTTGATAGCGCCATTTGAGCCGTTTTGAAAGTGGTATAAGTCAGTTTTTCAAAAAGATCGAGTTAATGGTAACGCTAATTACAATTGAACGGTACCTTTTCATTTAAAAAAAAGGAAGTGACTTATGTCACTTTCAAAATAAACGGCTCATTTATCATTGTCATGATAGCCAGAAAAATAAGCTAGATTTTGACTCGTCGATTTGCACCGTGCAGTGATGCGGGGAGCTTATGAACGCCGCGTCACGTTATTTATCCCCATCCCTTCAGCCGAACTCTAGCTTATTTTTCCAGGCACCGTGATCATTAATGTTGTCGGCATTATTTTTGTATGTTCCGTCGTGAATTCGTGGACGAGTAGTCTTAGATTAACGTTGCTTCGTTGAATTTCAAGAACTATTGAATTTTTTTAGATGATAGTGGAAATAAGTCTACTAGACGAGGACCAAAATGCTTTTCTTAAATTCTGCTATTACTTGGAATGACGAAAACAAAATGAAAAACTCTCGTTTTAACTTTTTTGTCTGAACCTATAATCGAAAATTTAAAAAAAATGCCTCTGGTAAATCTCGGTTATTTAGATGCATGCTGAAAATTTTATGGAAATCGGTTGACATTGTTATGAGTTACAACAAATTAAAGATGACAAAAATCGCGGTTTATCATTTGACTTTGTACAACAATGTTAATAATAACAATAATAATAATAATAATAATAATAATATAATAATAATGTATAATAATAATAATATATAATGATAATAATATATAATAATAATAATATATAATAATAATAATAATAATAGCAATTGCTATTTCATCAAACATCGATTGCTTTTTTCCATTTTCGATACCAGCTAATCTAAAGAGTGTTGAGCTTTTATAAACTGGAATCAAAATTTTGTTGATTAATAGTTCCTTTTTAGCAAAATCGAGTTTGCAAATTGTAAAGCGTACGCGTGCTTTTGAATACGAATTCGTTGCCACGTTTGATCAGTGCTTGCCTGTACTACTCTGTCTGTGGACGATCCCACAGAACAGAGACTGAAAACTGAAATATTTTGAGGTTTAGGTATTGTACCGATGTATTTGTTTCCACGTTTTCGTAAAAACACCGAAATGCATATCGGTACGTGTCGTCCGTATTGGTAAAAATACCGTAAAATACAAGCAGAATACCGATATAACATCGGTATTTCGCATATCGATATCAGTCTCTGCTCACAGAAAGTTCGTTCCGTTTCGTACTAGAAAAAGTGATTGTCCTACTTTGAATTTATTTTATTAATTTAAAAGTATTCAGTTGAATCTCACATTTGGTGATTATTCGACTGTTCCAACATTACAATAAAATTGAATTTATTATATTAATTTAAATTTTATTTATATTTTATATATTTTTATTATATATATAATATTATCATATAATGTTAATAATATTATAATAATAATATATAATATATAATATTATTAATATTATTATATATATAATAAGATATAAATAAAATTTAAATTAATATAATAAATTCAATTTTATTGTAATGTTGGAATAGTCGAATAGTCACCAAAACGAATAGTTCGTATAGTATATATAATTATATATATAATATTATATATATAATAATATTAATAATATTATAATAATAATATATAATATATATAATAATATATTATTATATATTATAATATTAATAATATTATTATATATATATATACTATATTATATATAATATATTATATATATATATTTTATTTATTATATATATTATATTATTTTTTATTTTATATTTTATTTCAAAACTCCAATTTGCTCATACAGAAGGGCCTTTCTCAACAAGTATCAATCCGAAACCTCGCCAGAAAAGACATCATCACCGCACCATCGCGGATCAACCATAATTATCTGCTACAACAAATAATTATTTACCAACCGACCTGCAGTTTTTCAGCGATCAACCGATTCATCGATCAGTAGTTTACTCTACGAATGCAGCCGATCGCAAAATACAACAGACGAAAATACGAAATCCATCCAAAAACCTTCTCCGACCTCTGAAAAGATATAACAGAACAATCGAACACCCACAATTCCACGGAACCTGTCGTTAATGATCTCGCAGTCGACGCGACGTTTTAAACCCGAAGGGAGAAAGAGCTAGAGGACTTGTATTCTAATCCTTATTTCGAAAATTATGATCCACAGGCTGCATTGCTCCCCGTGGATCAGGATGGCGGAAAGATGGATCGCCATGCGGTGTCGAGGTCACAGAATAAATTGGTGGCCGGAGGAGGAAGAGGTCGGGTCGGATCGAAGAAAGAGGAATGGAGACGAATCGGGCCGAGAGAGAAAGAGAGAGAGAGAGAGAGAGAGAAGACGAATGAATGGGCGTGGAAGAAAGAAGAGGAGCGCGAGTGGGAAACAGGGTAGGAAGAAAAAAAAGGGGGAGCGAGAGGCTTTTCCTCGCTCCGCGACTAGCGGATGGCTCCAAGTTATTCACTCGGCTATAATAGTGCGGTGCTGAGACAATGCAAGCTTAATGAAAGCCATCCTCCGTCCTCTTCTGAACCTATCGTTCCCTTCAGCCACCCCGTCCGTCCTCTCCCTCTAGCCCGGGTCCCTTCGTGTCTACGCTGCGCGTCTCGGTGGCTGTTAGTCGATGCCAACGCTAACGCCTGCCGCCGCTACCGGCGCGGCTGCAGCCCCGGCGCAGTGGCGTAAACACCGAACAAAGCAAACAATGAGACACAGAAGTGTCCCACAGACCTCGATCGCTTAATGAGAACTTTAAAGCGCCTCCGCAAACTACCAGTCTGTCTGTTTCAGACAGGACCGCCGCTCATGGGCTGCCACACAGAGACAACCGTATTCGCATTAGTATGGATACGCTTCCTATGCATGTATATAATCCGGTGTGCGCGCCTCTAGCGATGAGCGTTACATGCGAGGAGATTGTTGAAAGTTTTCGTTTATGGCTCGACGTTTTCTTTCAACGTTTGTTTCAGCATGCATCGAAATATAGGGTTATCTCCGAATTGTGCGTCGCGTTTTTAACCCTAGAAAGATAACCATATGACAACGTACGTAAAAGATAACCATACGCTTCAGAGGCGCATGCTTTTCTAAGGCGTCAATTTGATACTAACAATGGATATTTATTTAAGTTAATCTAGTCATTTTAAAGGTTTGGCATTATTGTAAAAATACAATGCATTTATATTATATTTTTTTATATTTTAAGTAATTTTAAACTTAAATCACTAGACCTCTATGAAAAATTAACAAAAATCAACAGACTTCGCAGGCGCCTCTGCGACGTAGGTTATCTTTCTCGGGTTAAATTGATATGAAACACAAACAACAACGAATGGATCATAATTTTCGAAATAAGGATTAGAATAGAAGTCCTCTGTCTTTTTCCCTTTGGGTTTAATGTCGCGTCGACTCTGCAAGTTTATTTATTATTTTATTATATATTATGTTATTCAAAAATTTATTATATATTATATTATTAAATTATTTATTATGTATTATATTTTTAACGACAGGTTCCGTGTAATTGTGTGTTCAATTGTTCCGTCGTATCTTTTCAGAGGTCAGAGACGGTTTTGGATGGATTTCATATTTTCGTCTGTTGTATTTTGTAATCTGTTGTATTTTTTTTTTTCGTACGGTAAAACACAAAAATACAGCTTGAGATATCTCAGGTTTCTTTATTTTAATATAAAGTCCATTGCGTAACATTAATTGAGAAGCCGCCTCGAGGCTTCTTTCACGAATCCGACTCGCGTTTACGCAATTTTCTAGTACGTTGTTACACGATTTTATTAACGACGGCTGTAATATTGTTTTTAAGCACGTCAATCGTTTGTGGTTTATTATCGTAAATTTTACTGTTTCGGAAGGTCGATTACTTGGATCGAAAATTTCGCGAAGTGCACGAAAACAAGCTCGAACAGAACTTGAATAATTTTGATAACATGAATAATGATAATAATTGAATGATTTAGAATAATTTTCAACAATCTGTGTACGTTGCTGTATTGTGCAGCATGCACTGTGATGATTTGTTTATAATTAATGATGACGTGTATGAAATATAACAAATAACAATCTAACCGTTTAGCAGTGCCGTTCGTTGGAAGATGCGACACTTAATTTGCATAAACCTATACAATAATTACGAGTGGACTACGAAGATTTCAGCATTCTTGGCATATTTCTGACATACAAGAAACAGAGATTTTATTTTATTCTTAACAGCTTTTATAGGTCGAATACATTAAATTTTCCTACATGCATTTACCGTTTCGTATTCCACCTACTCGCTTTATACCATTGTTCTCTACTGTAAAATCAGAATGAAGGCATCCAATCAGAAAATGGAATAATAATAACATTAATATTAATAACGTTGTTTTTTCAAGCGCGCAACGGAACAAAGTAAAGGTAATATAAGCTAAAGGAATTCAAAATTGCTGCTGAACAAATGAATGAAACTGAAGCACTTGCATATGCGAAATGAAAATTACGACAGAAGTAAAATGAATAAAATATTACAGTGTTTACATTCGATGAAATATAACGATAGAAAAACTAAAGACCACTAAAGCATGTTGTATCGATAACAAATCGTATCATTTTTACACGGTGTGTCTCATCTGCGGATTAGCTAACATATTTATTTATTAGCACACATATATCTTCTATAGTCTCCTTTAATTGAGACTTCCTGTATAATATCTTTCATTTTAAATAAATTGCCAATTTTTATATTGATACAGTATCTCTTGACTTCTATCGTGACGATAGTAATAGGAAAAGTGTTATCATTTTTATTGGACTCGTTCATTGCACATGGTGTCAAAAAATTAACGATCGTTGCAGCGTGATGCTACGCTTTAAGATTGACGTAATACTGATAGAGAAAAATTGGATGTAAAATTGTCCTTGACTTTGAACATCATGCTCGCAGGGTTAACAATTTATTTATATTAACCATATATTAACCATTAAAATTTATATGAACTACGGATCTCAAGTTAACGCATAAAAGTTAAGAGTAATCGAACTTCTCAAGCAAGGTAATAGACTAATTCGATGCTAAACTTTATAGAATAAACTTTGATGGTAAATTGTAAAGATTAAGTTAAGCATAATTTTTTGACACCCTGTACGTATTTATTATTATACTCCAGATAGAGTAACACGCGTCCTAAATTCATTAACTAAAATACGAATCGGTTTCCTTTTTTCAAGTTTCATCTGTTCCAATACAGAACAACATTTAAAAGGCATCATCTCGAATTTTAATAAAATCGTAATTACATCGAAACGCATCTTCGTAGAAATTTCCAGTTTCACAAAACGTTCCCGAAAACAAGCACCAAGGGGATTGTTAATTACAAAATAGAGTAAAATCTTAATTGATCCTCATTAAAACTTGCTTCCTAAAATATCCATAGCATGCGCAGAGTAATTATAATACTTTCGAACAGAAATATATATCGTCCATCCGTATCTCGAATTTCTGCTAACTAAGCGATTTAATATATACCCACCATCAAATTTCTTGTTAATGATACGAAAATTTCTATTATAATGTTTAGCAACTTGCAATCTGATTTCACAATTTTACGCAATTATGGTTGAAGACTCCACCCTCTCGCAAACTAGTACTAACGAACTTTTGCTAGATTTAATATTAAGGTTATACCGTAACCTTATTTCGTTTGTATCAGGTTACAAGAAAAATATATAGGAAATATAATCTCCTGAAATCTTGACTGCATCATTAGAATGAAAATATAAAATAACAACTAATTTGTTTTTGCCTTCAGTACGGCATAATTGGAGAGAATAAATAAAAGAAAGAACAATAATAAATAAATAATTTTGAAAATGTATTCACTTCGACTGGAAAGTAGATTCTACAATAAATATTATTAAATGTATGAAAATTGTGTTATTTTCTTTCAATTCAAAAACGGACAGAACCTTCCGGTAGACCTAATATAATATAATAATGTATACTTTCGAATATATTATAATATAATATAATATTTTCGAATCACTCTTCCGTCCGAGGGCACGACGCGCCACTATAGTGCAATCCGGAAATGGCGGGTTCCTCGGAACATTTGAAGCAACTTCTTCCTTTACAAAAATTTTCTCCGAGGCACCGTTAACGAGTTATTAACGAAAAACAGTGACCAATAAGAATCGAGTACGGCTGACGCGCGGCGGCCCAGCCAACCAGCGCGCGAAGTCCAGTTCCGCTCATTGGCTCGATCGCCTCGCGCCGGCCGAGCTCGCCTCTCATTGGTCACTGTTTTTCGTTGATAACTCGTTAACGGTGCCTCGGAGAACATTTTTGAAAAGGAAAAAGTTGCATCAAATGGCCCGAGGAACCCGCCACTTTCGGATTGCGAGACATTTTTGGGACACCCTGTATATACAGACAGAATATACAGTATCAGACTCTGCCGTCCAGGAAAATAGCCTCGCGCAGAAATTCAGCCGTACCTAAAAGCTTTTAAACACCGAAATCAGTATATTTTCCTGTGTCTTATAATTTGGTCCACCATGTATAGACTCGTGGAGCCACGCAGGATAGCAATCGCCGTTGCCGAAGGCCTTAGAGGTATTTGGCCGCGTCGGGCTCTCGTTTGCCCGGTGCCCGATAAATCGTACGTCTGGGAATCGTTCGACGCGAAATTCCTGCTCTATTTCCCCGGCCGGTCGCGCAATTCCCTTCACGCCCGTCATGAATTAACGTAAGACAGAACGGGACGGCACGATTTTTGCACGCCGCACGACATAAGGAGGCGGGCCTGGGGACCCGGCCGGAGAAAAACAGTCTCTTCCTCAAAGGAAATTCTTCCTCCCGATCAAGCCGGGACGCTCGTAAACCTTACACGGGCCGTTAAGCAGACCTATACACACCGGCGAATGGAGAAATAAAAAGGGGTGGCATCGCGAGACATGGCGCACCCTCCCATCCACCCACTGTGCACCGGCTAGCTACTCCGAACGCCGTCGCTGCCGTCCGAATGGGTTACGCGGACCAGAAACGAACCTATGAATTCGACCGCGCGGCTTTGCAGACGCTTGTAATTTGTATCTCGAGATAGCTTTTCCCGTCGACCGTTTCGCGGTCAAAGGAAATTCCTCCGATCTCAAATATTTTTTCCTTGTTTCCTTTTTCGGATCGGCCAAGGGAAAGGGGTGTAGTACGCAAAGCCCGGGCTCGAAACGAATCACGTGTGGCCAGCGTTACGATTCTCGGGATTCCGGGACCAGTCGATGCGGAACTTTCTGCCGGAAGCAATGGATTGATTGTGCGATTGTAAATAGTAATCTGTCTGGCACACTGCGCTAGCTTCGGGTTTTCTGTTAGTAGTCAGTCACTCAACTGCTCAATGTTGTTTCACGTTTTGTCTTTATTTTCCTTTTTTTATTACGGCATTCGGTGCTTCGCTCGAAGCTTTTTTTCTTTAGCTGCACGGTTAAATAAACAAATTCTTTGGTTCTTATTCATCCCTACTCGTGCAGTCTTACTTCTGATACAGTCCTGTCGAAGTGCTCTGTGAATGTTTCATACTATTCGTGAGAATTTCTATTAATATTATTATTATTATATATAATACTATTAATATTATTATTATTATATATAATACTATTAATATTATTATTATTATATATAATACTATTAATATTATTATTATTATATATAATACTATTAATATAGAATACTATTAATATTAAGCGCGTAGTGCGCGATTGTACAAATATAATGCTATTTCTATCGAAGGTTATGTCAAGAGACACCTTTTAGTAATTTCTAATAAACAGTATTTTTACTAAAGAGGTGAAAGGACATCTTTTACTAATTTTTAATAATAAAAATTATTTCCCATGTTCTATGCTCTTTTATAAGGTCATTACAAAATTAATTCGGTCAATTGTATAATTCAAAATATCGGTGAAAGTAATATTAAAAAGGAAGGAAGGATATTAGCGTCACAGATATTATCTTATAAAAGAAAATATGACATAATCAAATATAAAATAACAAATAATGATAAAAATGTGTAATTCCATTTTAAAAAAATATCAATGACCTTTAAAAAAAAGAAACTCTTTTCTAAACTATAATAAAAACGAACCGCAAGGCTCGACTAATCGTATCTTATCTTCCCAAATTATGCATTTTCCTGCACAATCTGAGCGCCAATTAGGGAGAATTTGCTGTATTTCAATTTGGATTTACGCTTAATGGCTTTTGAGTCGACCATATAATTCGGTATGCGTTTTTATAGGAACCATTAATTACGTTGATGTCATGCAACGGTTACCTTGTGGCCAACATTAAGTTCTAGTTTATTGGATCAGTGTTGACCGAGCAGGAGGACTAAGCCTCTGAAACGCGTACGGCGAACAAAGGGTCGCACGATTGTTACCACTTGGATTGTTTGCGGAATCGCAGTGCCGTCCGCGTGGTGGAACGAAATTTATCACGAACGACTCATTCCGCGAACATCACGTCCCGGTTCGTATGAAAATGTAAGGATTTGTGCGGATCAGCGCGGCGTGGGTCGAGGTCAACCTGTACCGAAGGAACTTTATGGCAGCGGTATCAGCACGGGCTATGCATCTACGAGAAGATACACGGAATATGTGGTTACTGCCGCAAACTTTATGACGGATTAAAATAGTAATGACGCGGAGCAAATATTATAACGCCTTGATTAGATGGAGGGCGGGCTGGCTGTAATATAGCATAGTAATACAGTATAGTGGAACAATATGTATCCTTGTGCTGTTGCAAGCAGCCTTAGGAATGGGGAAATAATCTTTCCATTGACCTTGTAATTGAATTTTTTGAATGTTAGTACCTACGAAAACAAATATTAATCGATCCTTCAAATTAACGTTCGCTATTGTTTAAGTATTCGTATAGTATATAAGAAGAGATAAGCATAAAGAGTTAACACGTTCCCTGCTGAACTTTCCGTTCAAGCCATTTGGTATTATCATTGTAAAATGAAGAATTTTTTAAAAATTCATTATGCAGTCAATTATGGACATCTTAATACTATTGCTGATGCCCTCATTTAATCGTGGGGCGTATACGCCCCACGCGGCGTGATGGACAATTTTTCTTTACTGTAACTTGTTTTAACTGCATTTCTCTTATTCCGATCAGTCATTTATTCGCGTGTCGTTGACACAATACTTACTGCTTCACTGAAGCTGGGATTGATTTATAGTTCTATAGTACTGTAAAAGTTGTAACATTCTGCGATAGTTGTGTGGATAAACCACACTTATGTTTGCCATGTTTTAACAAAGTTCATCGTAACATCCCTTTGTAATCGCATACAAACTTGAATTTAACTAAAATGTTATATTTTAAACTAATATAGGCATGATAAAAAAAATTATATGTGAGGATGCAACTCGCTTGGCATAATAATGATCAGCCAGGTATTTGTTAAAGTAATTCCTAGAAAAATAAATTTATTGGTTTGCTGTGTTATGCATGTTAAACTATACAACCTTTCCTTGATAATTATGATTTTTGCACTATTGTAATTATTGTAAACAAAATAATACAAATGTAAAGCGTGGGGCGCATACGCCCCACGCGGCTTGAACGGAAAGTCTTCAAAAAACGGTCTGGCAGGGAACGTGTTAAATTACTCGCCCTGTATATTACACTATAATAGCGTGTAATAGATGATAGCAATAATTCAATTGAATTGAATTTTTGTGAATATCATTTTTGTTTACTATATATATAATCTATGTGTGAACATGGACGAGTGCAACACGAGATTTTCTAAGAATGTTTGAGCCTCCGAAGGAAATGTTGAAATCTCAGGATACCCGAGTGCAACAGGATACGGTAAGGCTGGAAGTACTTCAACAGGATGCATCCTGAAAATGTAAGTGACTTCGAGCAAGTAGTAAATCGTAATCGAAAGTTCATGCAGTTTCTTGGTTCTAACTTCGTAGTTATCCTCTAGGGTATTACCCGCTGCACGACACGATAGTCCTACAACCTGGCTAAACATTCTCCTGCCTCTACCTAATTACCAAGTGTCAAGTGAGCTTCATAAAGCTTCTATTAATCTTCTTCAAGCACGCTGTAAGTCTGATACCCACGCGGATACGCGGAAGTATTTTTAAATCTTAGGTATAATTTAATTAATTTAATTTTTTTACTAAACAAGTTAGGTATAATTAATTCCGTCATCATTGATCTACCGATTTAAATTTATTACTACTGTTACTATAATACTATTATATTACTATAATAATATATAATTATATACACAATATATTATATATAGTATATATAATATATATTATATATTACTATAATATATAATTATATTACTATAATAATATATAATTATATACACAATATATTATATATAATATATATAATATATAATTATATTACTATAATAATATATAATTATATACACAATATATTATATATAATATATATAATATATATTATATATTACTATAATATATAATTATATTACTATAATATATAATTATATTACTATAATACTACGATTTCTACATTGGCTATACATATGCAAATGTGCAGATAACAGAATTCTGTATGTCAAAATTAGTTTTTGTGGTGACATAGAGGTTACTTTTCGTCAAAAATACAACCGACTATTTATAATTTTATTTCGAAATTCTTATCAATATACTTTTTAGCTACTCTCTCGACACGCGTTAGCATCTCTACAGATCACAATAAAACATGTGAAAATTTAAACTAGTTGCCAGAAATTAGATAGTCAAATAACAATATTTATGATCCGGGTCTAATTGGACCCGAGTCCTGCCGTTCAAGTGTTAAAAGATGCCAGAACGTTTATCTTCTTTGTTGTTAATCTCAGTAAATAAAGAATAAAATGAAACTGCATAAATTCTTATTATGACCTGTACTTTATAAGTTTTCAAAATTCGTACGTTAGTTATTAAAAATCGAGATTCTTCAGTTATCGTGACATTAAATACATTTCTTCGGTTTTGCGAATAATTAACAGCGAAAGATTAAAGTGACGTATCTAAAATAGTAATTTCGAACGTTCTCATTATACTTACTATTTTAGATGCATCACTCTAACCTTTCGTTGTTAATTATTCGCAAAACCGAAGAAATGTATTTAATGTCACGATAACTGAAGAATCTCCACATTTTTAATAACTAACATACGAATTTTTCAAACTTATAAAGTACAGATTACAATAAGAATTTATGCAGTTATTGAACGTTATTTTATTGAACGTTTATTCGAACGTTCTCATTATACTTATAGCGACTTAAGTATAGTATAGTGATCCAGAATACTAATTCAATAAAAAAAATTTCTTTTCTGCGTATGAAACAATCATCCATTTCACCGTTGAGTGTATGTTACATATTTTTGCAATTTAAAATGACTAGACGTGTAATGAATGTGTATAGCGAAACGCGATGACGTTGCTGTAAACGAATCGGATCACCGTGGAGACCGTTATGAGAATCGTACGATGTCAATGGAAGTAGATATTGAGGCTTGATTGACATTCGAACCATCGATAAGCGAGGAACACCGCTTATATTACAGAGATGACCGCTTTCATCGGAAATCAATTGTTAGGAGTACAAGTCAACGACTTACGAGCCATGTAAGCGGCGCTGTTTGACTATGTATAGACTCGTACTAGTAATTTCGGTGCACAGTAAAGGGGAGCAATAAGGGTCTGTCTATGCGTTGTCTGTTCCTATTGCAATTGATATTGTCCAATAATTTCAGCGTTCATGGTTGACCGTGTAGAGCTCTCGACTACTCAATAGTCACATGATCAAGGAATGATGACTCCACTCTTCATCGTATCACGCGACTGGCACTGATACCAATGAAAAGTGGTTACACTTACAATAGATCTCTCCTTATTGCCAATTTCTTCCTGATTCTTACAAGAGAAAATTAATTAAAGCTATCTATTTTGTTGGATTCAGCATGCTGAAAGGATCCTTTATTATTGAATTAAATAATAAGATAATTACAAGCAGGTGAATTTAAAGTCGAACGATACTTACGATCATGATATTGCAATTTTCTTTTTTCTTTTTGTAGTTTTTTCAAATAACATACTATTTACTAAGATCTCTATGTTATGCTTATTATAATGACAATGGACAAAATTGACAATAGACGTAATAAAGCGATACGAACAGCACAGTTCTTGAACATTGAGCCAATAATGAAACACGTATTGATTCGGAAACAGAGCAAATTTGTTATATTTTTGGATGACAATAGTTGCAAAGGTTTTCAAAATTGTGTATGAGGAGGCAGTCAAAAGGTTGCCCTAATGAACATGGATAAAAACTAAAGAAATCGATTGCACCCCGAAAACAATACCCAACTTGCTCTAATATTAAAATGTTATAATAATATAATAATATCTAATAATAATAAAATTACTAATATCTAATAATATTAAATTGTAAAATTAAAATTTTGATATTATCATATAAAATAACATCAAAATTCTATAACATATTTATTATATCGCAGTTAGTTTATACTTCTTATATTCATAATTCTGTTCATCGTATAAATGGATTCAATCAATTTCACGAAATTAAATAAGCAATGATTTTCTTCCTTTCGAACGAGATAGAGAAACGTTAGGATGAATGAAGTATGAAATTAATAGATTTCGTATTAAAATTCTAAAGTAAAGTATACAATTCATACTTAACCCGAGAAAGATAACCTACGTCGCAGAGGCGCCTGCGAAGACTGTTGATTTTTGTTAATTTTTCATAGAGGTCTAGTGATTTAAGTTTAAAATTACTTAAAATATAAAACAATATAATATAAATGCATTTTATTTTTACAATAATGCCAAACCTTTAAAATGACTAGATTAACTTAAATAAATATCCATTGTTAGTATAAAATTGACGCCTTAGAAAAGCATGCGCCTCTGAAGCGTATGGTTATCTTTTACGTACGTTGTCATATGGTTATCTTTCTAGGGTTAATGACCGAACATATCTCGAGGTTATAGGTAAAAAAAAAGTTCCTCCATCCCTGTTCCAGGTGAATCATCGATAGTTAATAATCGTGTATCGCTGTAGATTTCGGATTCACCTGTCTTCGTGACACGACACGGCTATAAAAGAAGACTGAAGGTTTGATATCGAATGGTCATCGAATGTACGAAACCTTATTCTGAAGAACAGCTTTTTCGTCGCACTCGTGTCGTCATAAATAGACTGTGGATTTCTATGTAAAGTATAAATCGTGTGCGTCAATTGCAAAAAATGGAAATCAAATAGTAAGTTCTTCTTTCCTTTAGCAATGTTAACAGATTAAAAATAATGCACCGTCATTTTCTAATTATTTCGATCATGCTATCATCTTAAATCGCGAACTACCCTATTTTGAAATACAATGCACGCATATAATCCGCAGTTTAGTCGTTTAACCCTTAAATGCATATTGTTGCCAATTGTCTACATTCCAGTTCCACTGTAATTTTATTCAAAAACCTGAGTATGCGCGTTTCCGAACACACGTTGATAACAATAGACGATAGACCATGTGTGAAATAAAAGACTTGACATTACTTTTGGCGAGTAAGTTATATGTTTTTTGACATTTGAATGTGCTGGGTGATAACTTCCAGGTTGCAAAGGATTTTCACGGACCGAGTGCATCGAATGCAAGGTTGCTTCGTGTCGCAACAAAAATCGCAATCGCTTTGCCGCATTTCATTTATAAATAATGTGAAAATTCCTATACTAATAGATAATATAAATACGTGACCATTTGTTTACGTCTACAATAATTTTAGCAATAAACGCATATCGTTGCCAAAAGTCTACGTACAACTTTTTTTCAAAATAAATACTCAATATTATTACCTAGATTTTTTTATTTATTTTTTACGTAACCTATGACTACATTCCTATAAGAAACGATTTTTTAAAATTCAAAACAAAAAATCATGCATTTAAGGGTTAAAGTTTGTCGATCGACGACCAACGCGACGGAACATTTCGCTTCTTAATAGAAACGAGGAATGGCAGGATCAACCAACGATTTAATTAACACGTCCATCTCGCAGCCGGCACGCGATAAAGATACAGCGGAAGATATTTCGGCGGTGCCTCGGTTTCGGTAGCTACGAAGATCAAGCAGTCAAACTATAATAAGCGTATATGCATTCCCGTAGGCGAGCGCATCTGCATTCACCGCGGAGATTCGGTGGGGCCGTAACAATTTTCATTAAACGACCTCAATAGCCAAGTTATACAGCTGAATGTGGCGTTCATCAGGGCGGAACCGTGTTATCGTGGGGTGGGCGCGGGGCACGTGTCGCAACTAGGCTAAACGGGGAGCCGCAATATTATGGCGGATTCGACTTGAATGGTGGAAGCGCCGCGCTATTTCATAAATTTCCAAGTTACTTTCGGTTTCGGAGGTTACGACGTAGTCGGCTTCGAGCTCCCGGGTTTCTACACGCTCCGCCATAACTTCGCCGCGCGGAGTTTCGCTTGTAACTATGTTATTCAAACGCCGAGCCGCGCGCCGCTCGGAACGCGCATTCCAATTAAAATGATTTTGGGACTGCTACGTCCGTCGGCAGCGCCGACTATAGCACGTTCATTACTTTCTTGGAAAATCTTGGGTTTCCCTGGTTTTTTATCCAGGATTCAACGTGCAAAATCTTTCGGCATTGCTGGATATTTATTGTACTTCTCATGTTAATCAATTTCAGAACTACAGTTTCATTACTTTCTTAGAAAATCTTGGGTTTCTCTAGTTTTTCATCCAGGATTCAACGTGCAAAATCTTTCGGTATTGCTGGATATTTATTGTACTTCTCATGTTAATTAATTTCAGAACTACTGTTTCATTACTTTCTTAGAAAATCTTGAGTTCTCCTGGTTTTTCATCCAGGATTCAACGTGCAGAATCTTTCGGTATTGCTGGATATTTATTGTACTCCTCATGTTAATTAATTTCAGAACTACAATTTCATTACTTTCTTAGAAAATTTTGAGTTCTCCTGGTTTTTCATCCAGGATTCAACGTGCAGAATCTTTCGGTATTGCTGGATATTTATTGTACTTCTCATGTTAATCAATTTCAGAACTACAGTTTCATTACTTTCTTAGAAAATCTTGGGTTTCCCTAGTTTTTCATCCAGAATTCAACGTGCAAAATCTTTCGGTATTGCTGGATATTTATTGTACTTCTCGTGTTAATCAATTTCAGAACTACAGTTTCATTACTTTCTTGGAAAATCTTGGGTTTCCCTAATTTTTCATCCAGGATTCAACGTGCAGAATCTTTCGGTATTGCTGGATATTTATTGCACTTCTCATGTTAATCAATTTCAGAACTACAGTTTCATTACTTTCTTAGAAAATCTTGGGTTCCCCTAATTTTTCATCCAGGATTCAACGTGCAAAATCTTTCGGCATTGCTGGATATTTATTGTACTTCTCGTGTTAATCAATTTCAGAACTACAGTTTCATTACTTTTTTTTTGGAAAATCTTGAGTTTCCCTGGTTTTTCATCCAGGATTCAACGTGCAGAATCTTTCGGCATTGCTGGATATTTATTGTACTTCTCGTGTTAATCAATTTCAGAACTACAGTTTCATTACTTTCTTAGAAAATCTTGGGTTCCCCTAATTTTTCATCCAGGATTCAACGTGCAAAATCTGTCAGTATTGCTGGATATTTATTGTACTTCTCGTGTTAATCAATTTCAGAACTACAGTTTCATTACTTTCTTAGAAAATCTTGGGTTTCCCTAGTTTTTCATCCAGAATTCAACGTGCAAAATCTTTCGGTATTGCTGGATATTTATTGCACTTCTCATGTTGATCAATTTCAGAACTACAATTTCATTACTTTCTTAGAAAATTTTGAGTTCTCCTGGTTTTTCATCCAGGATTCAACGTGCAGAATCTTTCGGTATTGTTGGATATTTATTGCACTTCTCATGTTGATCAATTTCTGGCTTGGGTAATTGTTTACAACGTGACCTCATCTCAGATTTTAATGACAAACGATGAACAAAATGGCGACTTGAATGAGTTTGAAAAAGACCGCAAGAACGCGTCAAAAAGAAGGCGTTGTATTCATGGAAGCTTGAGAGAGAGAGAGAAGAATCTCTAGTGACCCGAAGGCGGGTCGTTCGATATAATTTATCGGGATGAGCGGGAAGATCGGAAAAGACAGCGTTACAGGGAAAAAAGCTAGTTCGAGGATATAAGACTATCGAGAAACGATTAATCCCGGGGGCAGAACCGGATGAAAAGCGATATCAGCCCTGGGGGACCACTAAGTCAGTCTAATTGCACGCTTATGCGAATCCCTTGAAATATTTATGAAGCTTCATGAGAATTTTTCATGCCGACACACCGGCCTCTTTGAAGAGCCAACCGGAAGTTTCGGCCAGCACGATCGATCATGCCGTTATCAAAGGTATCCCGTTGCTGATTCGACGTTGGAGAGGACCGGAAAGGATCGCGCGAGTCGTTACGAAAACAGCACCGAGCCTCATCGCAGAAAGAAATTAAAGAATCGCAGAAAGAAGAGAATCGAATGAGATATGGGATGCCCGGATGCCTGGCGAAATCGAAACAAAATATTCGTCCTTTTCTGATCGGGTCTCTTCTGACGCTGTATGCTCGGTGTGTTGGATATTAGGAACGTCATATAACAAATCGATGCTGGGAAGAATACCATTCACACGATAGAAAATAAAATAGTAATTTTCTATTTAATATTACGACATTTCTCTAGATCGTAATTGCTGCAAATTAATAATGGTGAAGGATATAGGGGAAAGTTATAACGTCTATTGATTTTATGAAAAAGAGTGAAATACAGAGTGTCCCAAAATTATGTTACTTCTGGGAAATGTGGGGTTTCTGAGATTATTTGAAGTAATTTTTTCCTTAGCGAAAATGGAATCCGTGGCTTGGTTTATGAGTTATTAACGAAAAACAATAACCAATGAGAGGCGAAATAAGCTGGCGCGAGGCAGCTGAGCCAATGAGCTTCGTCTGCTCGTTGGCTCGGCCGTTTTGCGCTAGTCGAGCTTGCGTCTCATTGGTCACTGTTTTTCGTTAATAACTCGTAAACGAAGCCGCGGATCGCATTTGCGCTAAGGAAAAAGTTACTTCAAATGACCCCAGGAACCCCTTATTTCCTGATTGCGAATAACTTTTAAGACATCCTGTGTAACAGATTTCTATTAAATTTCATAGAAAGTAAGTGCCACGCCAGTGGTGTTTCTTGGTTTTGGTATAGTCAATTTCTATGGGCTAGTAATAGAATAGGTTAACTTTAGTTACCTTTAGTTAACTTTAGTTAACCTATGTACTTGTTGATTTAGTGTTAGTCTCTATTTTTGATGTAATAACTTCAAAATTTCGTCTTGTTAGACATAACCTGTAAATAAGTTGCATCGGATTAAAACGATATTTCTCTGATAAGAGCGAAGAAGTCGCTTTAAATTGTGATTATCGCAAATGTAACCACATTCAATTTTAATCTACATCAGTGAAATATCGCGATTTAAATTAAATTTCATCGAAATCACTGCCATTTGTGTATATAATATGAATTTAATTGCTGCTGCATTATTTAAGGTGTTGGAGAATTTTCATTAATGAAATATGTTTCTTTAAAAATCAGAATTTTCAATGGCGGTATACGCGCAATAAACGAATAAACTAACTTACTATATACACGCATGGACTGTTAAATAAATTGTATGTAAATTTCCCGACGATTTCATTATTTTAAATGCATCTTAACAAACGCCGTTTAAACGTAGCAATTAGCAGAACCCAATAGAAGGGTTAATTAAAACGTTGTAAATCTCATTGAGAATATTCGAATGGAAATACATTCAACGTTTACACACAATTACTGAGTTTCGCTACGTCGTTATTTCAATCTAGCTGCGACAACATTAATTTGTTTGGCATATTGCATAATCAGACGACAATTGCACTACAGTGCAGGTTTCGAAACTGGGTTCCCCGTGTATAAAAATATTTTCGTGATTGAGGCAACCGTTGCGGAATAATGCAGCGTTTCTACCTAATCGAATCTTTCATTTGTTGTTAATTTAAGTATTCGTTGTCATCATCGTGATGCAGCTCACCTAAAATTCGCAACCCAGATCTGTCGCTCTGAACAATTCTATTATAATGTGTGCCAGAATAAAGCAAGTCTTGTTACGTTCGAGAAATCTCGTTTGTTATATCTAAATGTTTAAGTTACTTAGGATACTCGTGTGACCATTTCAATTTTAGAATGAAAATCATAGTATAATACCACTTCAGCAACAATAATTATACCAACGTGTATAATTTATTTTCTTCTTAGAATATTCAGACAATTGACTCGATATCTATCATATAGATCTATCATATATTTATTACATATATTATATTATATTATATTATATTATATTATATTATATTATATTATATTATATTATATTATATTATATTATATTATATTATATTATATTATATTATATTATATTATATTATATTATATTATATTATATTATATTATATTATATTATATTATATTATATTATATTATATTATATTATATTATATTATATTGTATTGTATTGTATTGTATTATATTATATTATATTATATATATATTATTATATATTTATTATATTACCGTGTGTGTTATCAGTTACCAATATTTTGAAATTTATCGAAACGCGAAATCCTTAAAAATCTGGATTTTAAAATAAACTGACTTAGGCCACTTTCAAACTGAACTGTTCATACACGAGCATGAGCCTTGTGAAGCTTAATTAAAAAGTGCCAACAAAAACTCTCTTCTACACGAATATTTTTCTATTTCGTGTATCGTCATTCCTGAAATTCGCATTTTACAATTATCATCGGTATATATAAAAACGCGCAGGACAATATATTAACATCGATGTCAATCGAGACCGGAAGAGCCGGGGCCGAAGAAACATTTTCCTGTTTCAATTCAAAGCTGCCGGTGAACGAAATGATTTAAAAAAGTGGACGGCCAAAGCGTCGCGGGTCTTTCATGCCTCCCGTAACGAAACAAGACGAGCTCGCCCGGAGCGAGGACACGTCGTTTCAATTTCCGAATGGACCAGAAGAAAGGAGGGACGCGAGCCGGCCGGGTGCAGGAGCAGAAACGAGACGAACGGGACAGAAAGAAAATCGTCAGCGCGTTGCTTTAACGAAGTGTCGTCCGCGTCGGGGTCGGACGTTCATTTTGCGCGTACGTTAGCTCTTCTGCTCGGTGAAAGAGGCGTTTTCCGTGCGACGACACAACCCTGGTCGCACGTGCGCGTTGCGAAAAAGCGAGAAACCAGACGATAGATCGACACTGGTTGACGAAAAAAAAAAGAAAAGAAAAAGAAATGAAACAGCACACGGCCAACGGAGACTGATATTAACGTGAAGATACAACGATATACGAGGCGGAAGGAGACCATCCGAATCAAGTATTATACATACATATATCAAACCACCCTTTGAACCCCTCGTGCGGAAGAAACGCTGCGTGGATAACCAAGGATAAATAACTAGTCGGTCGACGGAAAAGTATTAATCGAAACCGAGAAGAGAAATGTTGCCCTCCGGTCGCAATCGACTACAGTAGAGCCCCGGCTAGTCGAACCGTCGATATCTACATTCTTTGTTATTTAACCTTTTAGGTACGGCTGTATTCTGCGCGAGGCTATTTCTCTGGACGGCAGAGTATGATGTGTACTGTACAGAGTCTAATACTGTATATTCTGTCTGTATATACAGGGTGTCCCAAAAATGTCTCGCAATCCGAAAGTGGCGGGTTCCTCGGGTCATTCGGAGCAACTTTTTCCTTTACAAAAATTTTCTCCGAGGCACCGTTAACGAGTTATTAACGGAAAACAGTGACCAATGAGAGGCGAGCTCGGCTGGCGCGTGGCGACCGAGCCAATGAGCGGTACTGGGCTTCGCGCGCTGGTTGGCTGGGCCGCCTCGCGTCAGCCGTACTCGATTCTTACTGGTCACTGTTTTTCGTTAATAACTCATTAACGGTGCCTCGGAGAACATTTTTGTAAAGGAAGAAGTTGCTTCAAATGATCCGAGGAATCCGCCATATATATATATATTGTATTGTATTTGTATATATACAAATATATTTGTATATATTTGCTGGATATAAATCGAAAGATTACATTGAATTCATTATTTTAATCATATTTTAATTTCCACAATATAATTTTAATATAAATAACTTTGTACTTGCTTGGAAGCAAAAGTTACTGCACATCAATTACACCAAAACATAATAAAGATTCGTTATAATTAACGCAACACAACCAAGACAACATAAGAATAAAATTTATTTTATTTAAAAAAAAATAAATCCTAAATTATTTCTCATTCTGAGTGTACTATCATATGTGTTAGCCAGTAACATTAACTATTTTCATGTCTTTGCACGGTTATGCCGTTTAGGTGCACATGGATAATATATTACATTAAACACACAACTTCCACTTGGACAGAGCCAACAAAGAGCGAAACTTATCCTTAGAAGTGCTGTCTTGCTTGTGCATTCTAGAATCTAGGTAGAACTTAGTTAGGAGAGTGTCTGGAGAGGACATGTGCCAGTAGGAGTGGGTCACAAAGTCAAGTGGTAACAACATCTGTTAACGTTGACAAATGGAAAGTATCGACTTTCTTACAATAGCTCTCCCTGTCGACGGAGCTCGCGTAATTGAACATCACGTACGGCATATTAATAGTATAACAACTACTAACGCAACTGTGTGTGGTGTTACGTTTAATTATTCTATTTATTAATCTGTTCAATATTTCTACGTATTAGGAACTCCGAATTCATTCTTCTGAAAAAATTATATTCATTCATTTCTATATCAATTAGACTATTTTTCAAATGAAATATATTCAATTGATATAGAAAGAAATGAATATAATTTTTTCAGAAGAATGAATTTGGAGTGCCTAATATGTAGAAATATTGAACAGATTAATAAATAGAATTATAACTAAATTTGTTGTACTGAAATACAAAGTACTTGAAATACATTTTGTTGTATAACATACTTATTTAATAGTGAAATAAATAATAATTTATTTTTTTTCATATGTGCCTGTGATATTTCCAACGGAATAATTAATAACATTCAAAAAGGTATATTATCTCCACAAAATTTAATTTATGAAGAAACTTGGAGGAAAAGGTAGTAAAATGAATATAGTAAACAGTAGAACTAATTATACTTCTCTCGTCTGATTGCCTCCAACCAATTTCCACTTATAAATATAATAATAATATTTATAAATTATATTTATATTGCACACTAGAAATAATTACTTATAATTATTATAATTATTTAATGCAATGAAGCCTAAAAAGATGTCTAGCAAATACTATACAATACTCCTCGAGCTTGCCATATTTTGTGTACAACCAGCAACGTTTTAATAATATTACATTTTACGCCGAATATTAAATAACAAAAAGTACGACGCGTCTCAAAATTTGTTACATTCTGTATCAAAGTTTTCAAAAGATGCTCTCGAAGGTGTCGTCGGAAATTACCTACACGATGCACTGGAATTAAAGCAGCGCACGAAGTTTAGACGCGCGAAACAAAAGGCATTGATCGTGACCGAGCAGAACGGAGAGCCGTGTAAAAAATTCTAGAAAAATTTCCATTTTTTCCCTCGAACCACAGAACGCATGGCCGTGGACGGCGAACTCCGCCGAGTGAGAATAATGCTCGGGGCAACGAATTTATTGCGGGAACGTTCGGCGAACGATCCGCGGCTGGTATCAACGCGCATTCATTGATATCCACGTGCCCGCTTCTGTTCCTAAGTTTCTCCAACCAGCCGTGAGACATGTAAACATCGCGACGGAGAATCATATGCGTGCAAAGTAGACGTCGGCCGGTCTCTTTGCGGGTATATATCCGGATGCGTGGAGGTGCATGTATATGGTAATACGCCAGGATGTGGACCTTTGCAGTGTTAACGATTCCGCATTCGGTATTAATCTGAATTTCAAATTTCCGTGCTACGGCACCTTCGCGCACGGAATCGCTGACGAGGGAGAGGACGGTACGAGCCGAGGGTGTCCTTTTGTCACAGGAACTGGTGAAAATGTTAAAATCTTTCTTCCTGCAATCGGAACTCTGTTATCACGTGTACGTAATCACCGGGTTTTGCTGGACTAAACGTGAACACGATTCGGCTGCTTCGACGATGTTCTATGAAATTTGGCGAATAAATGTTCCGTATCGTTTTTACAAATCAGAAAATGGGTATGGATATTGTTTAGATTAGATGGGGAAGGTATTTTAACGCTATGCCGTCCGCAGATCTTAAATATGATTCTTTTGTTTGATATATATATATATATATATATATATATATATATATATATATATATATATATATATATAATAACTAATACCCTAGGAAAATGTTTTTCTAAGAAATAAGTCATTTAAACAGATTATTTAATTTGTAAATAGAAATGTACTTTTGCGTACAATAATAGTGATTAGGCATCGCTTATTATACCAGTAATTCAACTATATCATTTGTCTAATCAATGGTTGATCTATCCTGTTTGCGTTACAAGTGATTGATCTATACCACTTGGCTGTCAAGTGGTAACCTCACGTTACATGTTCGAGGAATTACACGGCTATACTATTGTACTTGTCTGCTCAGCGGTAGGTCTATACTACACGTTTCATCGCTATCCGATTAATACTATAATACTTGTTTGTGTAACATCAATAGATAGTAGAATGCGAAGGGAAAAGTAATTACAAGATGATTCTAATTAATAATATTGCTCGTCTTATTTATAAATTTATTAATTTTGGTTACATTTCATTTGATTGTACTTAAGGTCAGTGGAGCTGCTTATTGTGGGGTGGCCAATTGCTGTTTCTTTGGTTTGTTCTCGGGAATAATGAACTTCATATTTATCTCACAAGACATGTTAAATTTTTTTAATTCTTTTACTTCACTGACTGTTGAATAAAAAGATTCGATGCGTCTTATTACTTATGCTTATATTATATATATATTATTATATTATATTATATTATATCATATTATATTATATTATATTATATATATTATATTATATTATATTATATTATATTATATATATTATATTATATTATATTATATTATATTATATTATATTATATTATATTATATTATATTATATTGTACTATATTCTACTATATTATTACTTATGCCCAAAAATAAATCAAAAGCACAGCGCTTGGTGAACCCCACGGTAACCGGCTCCGCTACCCCGATGATTTTACATTCGTCGATTCAATAAAATGATATCGTCGGTTTTTCGGTAGAAAAATGCCTACGTGTGTTCGAGCCGAACGATTACGTCCGTCGGGAATTTCATATAACAAATAAGTGAAATTCTTCTCTTCTTAATAAGCTATGTAACGAGCTGTGAAATTGAATCATCTGCCAATGCCTATATGAAAATTCCGGCGGAAATTCAAACGGGCCAAACATTTCTCCATTTTCATTCCTCGCGATCGGCGGCGCGGTGTTCGTTATCGAATAGAGTCCCCGTATAAATATAAATAATTCGGTCGGTTTACCGGGAATGTGCGACGTCCCTCGAATTCCATCGGACCTTATCCGAGCCGAACGGAGGATCCTAATGGTTTCCTAGACGTCTTGCGGAATTATACGAGTCTAATCCTCAGGGCGACCGTAGAAATCCTCTGAGCAGGATTCACGGGCCTTTGTAGCGGGGATATACGAGCCAGGACGAGTCCAGGATACCCCGAAAAACGTGGAAAAGAAAATCGGCAACCGATTTTATCAATCGTCGTGTCGCCGATGGAACGCCAACGATCGAGAGATTTCACTTTTAAGGGATCACGGGGGAGAAAGAAGGTGGGTAATCCCGGTTCGATTTTCGAACTTCGGCGTTGGAAAGAGAATCGAGTAAATGTATCTATTACCGCGGGTGTGTACGCTTTACTGCGGTATTTACTGCAGCGAGATCAACGTACGTAAAACTACGTGAAAATATTGTTACGGCGACTTGTCCAAATCAAGTCGCTGTAATGTAAAATTGTCCTGTTCTGAACAATTCCTTAATAAATAATAGAAGATAGAGGTTGCCACGGTGTGTGTGTGTGTGGAGTGTTACCAACGGACAATCGAAGAGTCGAGATCGGACCGTCGAACGATCAACATCCCACTTCTGAAAGATCTGTATTGTTATTGTATCGAATTGTGTTATAGTTAACACGTTCCGTGCCACGTGTACCATCGATGGTACACGCTTGCATGTTTACTTAGTGAACTGAACAAATTGTTTACAAGAAATTTAGAACCGAAGAATCAATTTCCACCGCAAGAATGGGCGTTGATAAGTTTTTGTTACGTTGTTATGTATACGAGAATTAATAATTGCACGTAATACATCAAGTTTTAGTAAAATATCAAAGTGTGAAGATTCGAGTAAAAGAAGCTCGGCACGGAACGTGTTAATATACTTTATTGTAAATAAAATGCCGCGACGAGAGAGAAATGGTGTAATTCGCAACAATACGTTTTGCGATCTTGAATTTTTACGATACGATGCGAACGTATTGTAATGTATGTTATGAAGTAAGAACAGTTTTGTCAATGATTCTCGTAATTTTAAGAATTTGAAAAAACCAGAAGTTCGTAAATGATAAAAATAAGATCATGTTTCTTCTATCGCGAGCACCAAGGAAGCGTTGTTCTAATTAGTTCACATTCTTTGTGCTGCTTTAAATTGCACAGGCGAAAGTATTCTTATTATTTAGATACCTAGTTTGACATAATAGAAATATTAGACAAAATTTAATGAAAAAATTAGGCTCTCAGCATCACGCACATTAATTTCTACTAGTAACGATTAATTGCTCGATGATTATTATTACCATGATTACTTCTCGTAATTAATTACAAAAGTGATCAGAAAATACTCGATTACTGTCTAATTCTGTATTTTCATTGTTGTTATCTTGTGCGAAGATTCTTTCATGATAAATTGGGAGAAATATTAAAATAAAGGACGATCGAAGCTTGACACCGCAGTAATTGGTACACTTACCCAAGATGCAAGATGAGACTGTCCCGCTCGAAGAGAGAGGTAGGGAGGGAGAGAGAGAGCGAGAGAGCGAGAGAGAGGGAAATAGAGGGAGGGAGGGAGAGAGAGAGAGCGAGAGATAGAGAGAAAGAGTGGGAGGGAGGGAGAGAGAGAGAGAAAGAGAGGGAGGGAGGGAGAGAGAGAGCGAGAGAGCGAGAGAGAGGGAAATAGAGGGAGGGAGGCAGAGAGAGAGCGAGAGATAGAGAGAAAGAGTGGGAGGGAGGGAGAGAGAGAGAGAGAGAGAGAGAGAGAGAGAGAGAGAGAGAGAGAGGGAGGGAGAGAGAGAGAAGGAGAGGGAGGGAGAGAGAGAGAAAGAGAGGGAGGGAGAGAGAGAGCGAGAGAGAGAGAAAGAGTGGGAGGGAGGGAGAGAGAGAGAGAGAGAGAAAGAGAGGGAGGGAGAGAGAGAGAAGGAGAGGGAGGGAGGAGAGAGAGAAAGAGAGGGAGGGAGAAAGAGAGAGAAAGAGAGGGAGGGAGAAAGAGAGCGAGAAAGAGCGAGAAAGAGAGGAAGGGAGGGAGAGAGAGAGAGAGTGAGAGGAAGAGGGAGCAGCGTGTCAGTTCGTTTTCGATGTGATCACGAGGCTCCATCTTCCTACGCGCCGGTTTGGAATACTAATACTAAACTTCGGCCGTTAGACGTCAAATGACTTTTTGCATACCCGAGTCCCTCTACGTGAGCGAAATAAAAACACTGACTTGTGTACGCGAGAAAAAAAAATGTACGATGTGTCGTGTCGTTCGGAGAATTCCGGATGATCTACGATGAGCCGGGGGCAAATGGACTTGGGGATAACTATAAATAAGGAATCGCATCGTCGTTTGCACATTAACGGAATATCTGAAATATGATAACGTCGGCACGTTTCGTTCGTCGCCATACGGAGACACGTTTCCGAGCACTTTACAACACGAACTTTCACCGAAATCTAAAGTACTGGTATCTTTCCCGATGCGTCTTTGAAGCCCTTCTGGAAATCGAAATACGAAAACACCGGCTTTCCTTGCTTCGTTGATATTTTCAAATTATGCTTAAGCTCAGATTTAGAACCAGTGTTATTTTACTACCGAAATTGTCACCAGTCCAGTATCACAACTGCTATGACACCGAAGTCAGCGTAATCAAGAACGTTATGCATCGTTATATTCAACATTCACTTCACACGTCACGGTTAATTTATTTTGTTTTTAAATTGCACGGTTCAACTTCCTGTTCATCGAATGGATCACTATAAATCCAGCGATATATTAAATTGACGGTTATTGGTTATATATAAATACAATATTATTGATGGTATATAGATGTATATAAATAACCTTGACGTACAATAAATTCTCCCGAATTTTCCTTCAGCTTGTAAAGAAAAATAGACAAATTTTCCATATTTTTAAACATGTTAAAACGCAAAAAATATATATATTAAAAAATAATATATTAAATATTATTAATATATATTATTGATATATATTAAATATTATTAATATATATTATTGATACATATTAAATATTATTAATATATATTATTGATATATATTAAATATTATTAATATATATTATTGATATATATTAATAATATATATTAAATATATCGACTTAAAAACAAAGTGACTTATGCCACGTTCAAAATAAACGGCGCAATCGTTGACAATCGGCAACTAGAAAAATGAGACTCTATTTTTGTTCACAAGCTAATGATAAATCAGAGAGAATCTACTGCATATCCGAAGTGTAAACTGTTCGCTTGACAAAATTGATCTTCGTTAGCTACTTCCCTCGCATGCGCTAGTCTTACAGGTCACAACAGAGTTAATTCGTTGGAAAATCCGATGAGCGGACAATCTCGAATTTCGTATGCGTCGACCACACAAGAGGCAAAGCCGGGGCGCATCAAATTTTAGAGGGCAGTTTCCCCTAAATTAACGCGTGCCGTTCAGTCAAACCGTGTACGAGGGATTAAATGTTGATGAGACACTTGTGTCCCCATTTTTCCCTCCGCCGTTTAACTTTCATTTAGTTAATTACGTCATTCCCTCCGGCCCTCCGTCTATCCCGCAGATCCTCTTCGCCCCTCCAGTTCATCACTTTCCCATCTCTTCAGCCTTCCATCGTCTTCGGTTCAAGGAATCCTCGAGCGCGGGTGCCGACGATGACTAAGGATCGCTATCGAACGACCCACGTTCTCTGCCGGGGTTTCGCTGAGAACTTCAGATGTGCTTGTTTACTTCGCCAACCGTCGAACCCTCTGTCTGATTGCCAAAGAAAAAGGATAAACGGGAGCTTGACTTCCGAGGCTCCTTAACAGAGTATTCGCGTACTTCGGGAATAAAAAGAAAGATATCCTTTTTTTCGTTCGGTGTAAAATTTAACCTCTAGGATATCTGCTTCTCGCGTGATTCGCGAAGTGAAAATTTTGCAAAATAATGTGATCGGAACGATTGGGCCGATCAATGATCTCAAATTTTAATGCAAGAATATTAATTATTATTTATTGTTATATTAATTATAGAATATTAATTGGGTCTTCGCCTAATAGTTCTTTATTATGCTTTATTAAATATATATATCTTTCCTTATTATATATATATAATATCACAATAGTTCTTTAACTATTGCAGTAGTAATTATTAATAATATATATATATATATATATATATATATCTTTCCTTATTATATATATATATATATAATATCACAATAGTTCTTTAACTATTGCAGTAGTAATTATTAATAATAATAGTAATTATTAACAATAATATTATTGTAGTAACTATTGTAATAGACGTTTCACCGCATTATCAAATTACGTGAAACACAGTTCGAGGTGACTTTTGGCAACTCGCACACGCAAAATGTTAGTTCATAGATACCATAACCTATATCTAAAGTTTCACACACTTCCAAAAAGATTGAAGTTCGTACTTTCGGGGATCCGTCCCATTGTATGACGTGCCAAGATAACATGTATATGTAAAAATTTGTGCTACACTATTTTCAATGCGGTAATGTGCTTATTGTGTTAGGCTATAATATAATGATTCGTGTAAAAGTGACGCAATCTTTTCATCGTTAGTAATTCTGATGAATCGTATAAAATTGTTTCAAGTTTCTTTTATCATCAGGAACGCAACAATCGCGTTTAATGCTTGGTAGTTCTAGCCGAACCGAGTAAGATAAAAAAAAAGGTAAAAAAGAACGCGTACAGAACGAGTATACCAAACTGTGTGATGCCAGATGGAAGCATATGAATGATTATTAAAAGACGGTAGTCCGGGGCGGCCAGGGTGTTCTTATGAAACGCGAATGTGAATGTTTCTCATATGCTTTAGCTCATACCTCCCGCCCGCCCCCCTCCTATCCCGCGTTCGCAGGCTTTTATGCAACCGCTTCGTTAGACCACCTACATCTCGTACAGTCTTTTTTTTTTTTTTTAATCATAACCCCGGCGAGACGCAGCTCCTTTCCAGCATTCACGGCGAAAAGATATTAGTTATCGAATTCCGATAATAACGCGTCAAAGATGACGGGTCCGGTGTAAATAAGCCAGGAAATTGTTATTCGCGAGAGTGAAATTGAAAGCACGCGTACTGTCGACGGTAAGGTAGACGGGATAATAGTAACTCTCCCATCAGCCCTTGCTGGTTGACTTCTCGGTGTGCGTCGCGTCGTTCGAGGGGCCAGATTTTCGTGCAGTTTTCTTTTTCCACCCTCGAGCGAATCCCTCCGCCGCCGAAACGAGTGCGTGCGTTGGGAAGACCGAACAGCACGAGGGTGGAACATGGAAGATGTTTATACCGGGTCTGGTTTAAAGAGGAAACATTCGCAGTTAGGAGGAACTATTTCGACTTCGACAAATCTGTTCGACTGATTGAGAACGTTTCGATGGATTGGTAAACTGTGCGGATGTTTTTACTCTTTTATAGTTGCTCGGCTACGCATAGCGGGGCATTCGACCCGAAAGTGCGGCCAAATGTCGATTTTTAAAATTTTACGTAAATCATAAGAACTGTTATTTCTCGGGCTAGTTGATTGCCAGCCTTCTTTTTCTCATTTATGCATGCATAAAACTCTGTGATTTATCGAATATTAACAATTCCGATGTATATGCGCTCCTTCCTCAACACGTTCACTTGTTCGTATTTTTCAACATATTTCCATAAATTACATAAACTTTGATTGCACAGAAGTTTTTCAGCTAAATATATGGTATACCCTTAAACAGGTTTCAATTATGTATCATAAATATTTGTGTAGTTATTAATATATTACGATAGAGTAATATTAATATATTATATAGTAATATTATATATAATATATATAATAAATAAAAATAATAAAAATAATATATATATATAATAATATATATAATAATATATTATATAGTAATATTAATATATTACGATTTAGTAAGCCTGTTCATGATTTTCAGACATTGTCAATGATTTTGTTACACACCCGGATCAGTCTCAGCGTTCATACTTAAATTTTCTGATTCTCTGAAGTTTTACGATTAATAAACTGGAAATATTCGTTCTGACTTATTCCAATTCCGTATTTTATAGTCGATTTACGATGAAGTGACCATCGAGAATCGCAAAGTTTCTCATATGCTTGCATGCTCGCATTCGCTGTATCTCGGTGAACCAAGAATTTACTAATGAATTATTTGAAGAAATTGTTTACATTACAAATGTTTACGTTACTATTCTTTTTTTATGCGTATGTATTTATTTATTACCGCAGTTGTAAACCTAGAAAGGGACTAAGGGAACATTGTCTACCAAATATGAATGTTATGCATGTCAATATTTAAATATTACAGTAAAGGTTATGTCAAGGTTATGTTATAATATTTAAATATTACAGTAAAGGTTATGTCAAGGTTATGTTATAATATTTAAATATTACAGTAAAGGTTATGTCAGGGTTATATTATAATATTTAAATATTACAGTAAAGGTTATGTCAAGGTTATGTTATAATATTTAAATATTACAGTAAAGGTTGGTAAACAATAAGTATAAATTATCTGTGTCACGTAGAAATTTATTCGTGACAAACAAATATTAATAAGCGTAACCGTGAAAGAAATTATAGTGCAAGGGATTAATAACTGAAAGATACTGTGTGCGTAGAGGGAGTTATTATTAGACTGCTGATTTTATGCATTGATTGAAAAAAGAAATATGTGAAATATAAAACAGTGCGCACATTACGAAAATCTTAAACTACTGCCACATCATTTCCAACCTTTACAAAGTATTAATCATAATTCTGCAATAATTATTATTCCGCTGTTTATTACAATTCAAATGGAAGATATTGATTTTGCATAAGAATCCGTGATCTAGTTTTCGTCTATGAGTTGCCAGAAAATTGTACTTAATTATTGAGAATGAAAGTTATACGAGATATTCTATATCGTCTACGTTAGAATACTAAATATATATTTTAAGAAGCAGCAGTTAAGTAACAAGCACTTCGCATGTACGACTAATCACACTACACATACATAATGGAAATTGTGAAATTAGGTTGTAGGTTTATATTTCAGAATAGTGAAAATCATTGGCATATTAATTTGAAGCTGACTATCGCCCGATAGGTGATAGTAAATAATCATTGCAATTCGTACATTTACATTTCTGATGAGTTATAATCGTATGCACATTCTATACATGCCTGATCATTGTCGGATCCGTACCACTTGCCTCATCAATGATCGCCTATACTATTCGTCTAATCAGCGATTGACCTACGCAATTCTCTTGGTCAGTGATTAACTAACGGCGTGTATCTAATTTGTAACTAATACGAGCTCGTGTTCTATCACTATGCACTACCGAGACAGGTTGTTTTCGAACTACATGCTGAGACTAGGCTTTAGTTATATTTTGAACGAGTATGACCTGCATTCAATTTATTATAACTGGATTTGTCTTTAGCTTGCCACATCTTCGTTTCTTTATCGACGTCGCGATTGTATAACACATATTTACGTAGAGACAGATTCGGACTTCAGTAAGTGTGACTTTAGCAACTTTTCCTATATGCATTCCTTACGCTACGATTTCTTTCACGGCTACGTTGATTAGCCCTTGTTTGTCATTCACCTTTTGGGCACGACGCGTCACTATAAATAACGATATATATATCGTTTGAACCAAATAATCGTCTTCATATGCATTGTTTCACACTTCTTTTGTCTTCGCATCGATTTACAACAGTCTACAGGATGTCCCAAAAATGTCTCGCAATCCAGAAATGGCGAGTTCCTCGGATCATTTGAAGCAACTTCTTCCTTTACAAAAATGTTCTCCGAGGCACCGTTAACGAGTTATCAACGAAAAACAGTGACCAATAACAATCGAGTACGGCTGACGCGAGGCAACCAGCGCGCGAAGCCCAGTTCCGCTCATTGGCTCGGTCGCTTCGCGCCAGCCGAACTCGCCTCTCATTGGTCACTGTTTTTCGTTAATAACTCGTTAACGGTGCCTCGGAGAACATTTTTGTAAAGGAAAAAGTTGCTCCGAATGACCCGAGGAGCCCGCCACTTTCGGATTGCGAGACATTTTTGGGACATCCTGTATATTATTATGTATTAAATATTTCTTAAATTTTAAAATTAGAATTTCCAAGCGAGAGAGAAACAGGTCGATAGATTGAAGACGATAATTGTAAGGTTGGACATAGAGCAACGAAGGGAGGTTTCAGGAAAGTTGAATGCTACGGCGAAGGGTGTTTATACGACCCAATTTTTCGTTCGATTGCCGACGCTATGCGATTTTCCATCCGCGATCCCCTCTCGTGATATATTCCTTGGTCCCTCGCCTGTGCCCGCGCCCGTTAGCCGACTTTTAGGAGGCGGCGTATCTTTTCTAGCTCGTTCCGTATTCCTTGTATACTCTCCCTCGGAATTTCATTTTGATTCGAACTTCAAGACGGCCGGCCTCCACTTACCGGCTGCAAACTTTCATCCAGGCATGGAAGTAATGCGAAAGCAATTGATCGGAGGATGCGAGGAATAGCATGTACGATGTCAGTGGTGGTATCCGTTCTACGCGACTGGTCATAGACGACGAGACAAACCAATCGCGTCGGTCGACCATTGATGTTTCATACTGCTTGTCCGACCATGTGTCGCTCCCATTGCATCCGCCAGTTAAACTTTTATTTACACTCGGAGAGACAAAAAGACAGCACACTTTGAAACGAACGCACAGCTTTTATTTATTTAACATCGCAATCAAGGTTTCGTTTCTATAAATCCTTGCAGAACAGCTGTATAAACGTACGCAAATGAAATTCGCCAGTTTATCCAAGTTTATCGAAAAAGAAAGAATTTTTAAGGAAATATAGTGGGACAAAATAATAGTACATTTAACTAAGAAATATATATATATATATATATATATATATATATATATATATCAATAAATCAACAAATGATATGTACTGCATAATATTTTGTGCTTCCGTCTTTACATCTAATAATAGCCGTCACTCTCTTCATCGAAGCTTTATTGAGTTTTTTTTTTAATAGTTTAACTTTGCTCTAATTGCACCCACTCATTTTGAATAAATTTTTTTAATTCGTCAATGCTTCCAAATTGTTTGCCATTTCTATATACATCTCGATCAAGGTTTTCCCAACAATTCTCAACGATATTAACCTCCGAATTGCCTTCAAATCGTGGCACGTGGCCTCTGAATTTCCGTCGAACATAGGCTTGAACAGCGTAACTCCATTGATATTTTCTTTTGAACCATGTACATACCTTCTTTGACGTTGCCTTTAATAGTTTTCTAATGCTTCTTTTATTAAAATTACAATTTTCGGAACGAAATAAAATAAGTTACGTGCCACGTATATTGAATACATATGTATGGTCTGACCACACACACACAATATATCGACGAAATATTATGTATAATATTTATACATAAATATTATATGTATTAGAATTATATAATAGATAATATTATCATATATATAATTATTATTATATATAATAACTATTAATAATAATTATTATAATTATTATAACAATATTATAATAATATTATTAGATACTATCATTAGATAATAGAAAATATTATATGTATTAGAATTACCGCATCACATACACATTAGCGTAAATCTAACATTATACAAATGTCACCTACGTAACAAAGTCTGCAGAACAATCTCTCCACGGAGGTTACATCGGCACGAATGAAAATAGAAACAATAGAAGCACCAACGAAAACCAATTAATTCGTATCTGACGCGAAAGATCAGCCACCATTCGTCACCGGAGAATTAATGACCAGAAAATTGCTTGGCTGACCTGGAATCATGCACGCTCCCATGCTTACCCCAGCCGCGACAGTTTCCATCGCACTTATTTGTCCTGCGAATGGTTTCAGTTGTATTTGTTTGGCCAGCGGCAGGGCTCCATTGTACCCGTATGACCAACTTACTTTCCGCGGACTATTTGCCCCGGCGGTTTATTGTCGCAAATGTATATTTTCAGCCCGTTCGCGTATTTCACGAACGTCCGCCGACGACTTCAGAATTTCGTTTCAGTCGCGGAAGTCAAGATGCCCATTTCCGCGCGACGGGCTCTCATCAGAACACGGAAATAATGTTGCAGGAATCGAGAGGACGCGCGGGGCCGGAATCAAAAAACGAGAAAGCAGCACGTGTGCGAGGTCAGTCGAACGAGAAAAAGAGGAGCGACGATACCGGCGACGCGACGCGAAACAGGTAAAAAGAGAGAACGGCCGGCGTGGCGTGTAATTCCACGTGAGAAGCTGCAGGAGGGAAAAGCTTGCGGCGTTGTTTGCTGCCTTATTGCCCACGCTTAACTGCCGGCAACAAAAACATTGTATGCCAACTAGCGTTACGTTCTATTACCGTGGCTTGTCCTCTAGTTTCCTTCCTTCCCTTCGCATCTGCCGCGTTCTCACCTTGTCTCTCGCCCGCGCCGTGACGGAACGCTCGTTTATAAACTCTCAGAAAGAACGCATTCCGCGCGTATTTGCATGGGAACTATATTATCGGACCTTGGAACACGGAACGTCTGGTTTTATTGTAGCTCTGGCCGCGCGAATACGAACCACGTTTCTTCTTTGCTATTCGAATAATTCTTGTTGCATGAATTACGGAGTTCGGGATACTGCACGTCGCACGCGTTACATTTCTTCTCGAGCAGATTCTAGGCGCTTGATAATGTTGTACGTGGCAGGGTTAACGTCGCTGATTACCTAGCAATAGATGCGACGTCAATCTCGGAAAAAAAGGGACAAGTGAATGATTCCGTAAATGGAAAGAAATAAGATTTGAGATGGGAACAATGAAAAGTTAATAATCGGTACAACGTATATGACTGCTAGAAAGTGTATGTAAAAGTAAGTAAAACGCTGTGAGACAATATGGATCCAAAATTCGATACTTACAGAGATGTTGATTTAATTATGTACTGAAAATGTTGTCGATTCTGATCGACACACGTGCCTATTTCGGTCGAAAATAAAAAACTCGGCTTGTGTCGAGTGTCGAAGTTAACACATTGCGGACGGCTCACGAGATATCTCGTTTTTAGCAAATTGAACGTTGCGGACGGGTCACGAGATATCTCGTTTTCATGTTTTTTTTATTTAATCGGCAACTTAAGCAACCAGCCGCAAATATTTCTGTTACGTAACCATGGTAACGAAGCCTCCCGCATTCCTAAGTAATTTTAGCGAAACAAATGAATCATTCCAAGCATGTAGAAATGATCAGTCATTATAGCCACTCTAAATCAATATTCAAATTTGTATAATAAATAATAGTTAAAATGTAAAAAATCTTATATAATAAACAGATATATAAACTATGTATATATAGTATTATTTAAGAATACTAAATGCAAATTAGAAATGTGCGTACCCGCTTCCTGTTACTTGCCAAGCATGTTTTTGGAGCGTTCGAAAATGTGCGGTCTTTGAGGGCGCGTTGAACGCGCAGAGCCCCGTCCGCAATGTGTTAAGTACAGTAGAACGATGGCCACGAGGTATCGGAGACAGCCAAACGATGATTTTACATTGAGTTCTATCGGCATCTTACGAAGAAAAGGACGGAGCAAGAAACAATTGGACATCATTGGTTGGCGTTTGATTGAAATTCAATTTCTTCGACCGAGCGAAACTATTTATGGGAAACGGTAATACTTCATTGAATCGTAAACGTATCCCAAGACGAATGCAAGCGCAGTTAACCAGGTTAATGCAGTCAGCTACCACTTCGACTCCTCCGTCCCCCAACAAGTTAACTTCCAACTTGAAACGCCTTCGTAATCCTCACTTTGACAATCAGCAAAGAGGATATCGCAGTCGGCATCAAGGGATTAAATGAAAGGGAAGATTGGCCATGGGATCCGGCGGATGAAATGAATTTTCAATGGAAGCCGAGATCGAAGATCCTAAGCGAGAATAAGAATGAGAAACAGAGAAGGAAAGGACGCTGTCCTCTGTAGAAAGAGAGGATATGCTAAAGTAATCTTCTCCCATCTAGTTTTTTTCCATTTAGTCTGTTCGCGAAGGGGTCATCATCCAGCGCCCTGGATAAAATTAGCAGATTTAGCAGAGAGTTCTGTACCGTAACAATTTTAAAACTGACGTGTGCAGAGAGCGTTCTTTTATCTGTGTTACATAATTCAACGCGCGGTAACTTGCGATTCCGGAGTTCGAAAAGATTATTATTCGAGCATCAAGCTTCTCCGACGACTAATTTACATTTTCGCATGGTTTTACTTAACACTTTATCGACCGCTAGCCTATTTATCGGCTTTTCGATTGCCAATGCTTATCGACCGATAGCCTATTAATCGACTTTTAGCTATCGACGGTTTTCGCTTCTTTACTGTTTTGTTAGTAGCTGACCTCCTGTATGCTGACCTCCCCATATCCTTATGAATTATAATTATAATAATTATATTATTATTTATTATTATTTTTAAAGGAATAAGCACAACACAATGAATAGCGAAAATTTAGCCGGTACTGGGAGCAAATGCGCGCGCGATTAAGCCAGTCCTTACTGAGTGGCAGCGTCAACCACGACCGGACGATAAAGTGTTAAGATCTATAGAACAACGAAGAATACTTTGAAAACTATATGGTGAGCATTTGATAAACGAAATTATCAACTTTTTTCAGCATATTCAATTATATATTCCTGTGAAAAAGAACCGCGCCGCTCGAGTGCTAAAAGATGATTTTGCAGGTACAATCAACGACCAAAAGCAAGATTAACGATGTTGTTGTAACGGTTTTGTTTCCAAGTCATTAACAATTAAAGTCGATCAATAGCGGTGCACGAGCCAACATTCTGTTCCTGTCTTTCACGCGGTACGTCATTGTCTACGCTTTTCCTAACCGAACATATTACACAGGCTGCTATTGGCTCGAAAACAACATCGCTGCAGCATCCTCGATCATTATTCTTGATTTTCAACTTAAACAATTTTGTTGAATGATTTTTTTAACTACTTTCTTCTTCACACACGCGCACACGTTTTACTTGTTTTCTCTTCTCTTCCTTATCCTTATCTTCCCCAATTCAGAAGGATTTTTACGACACATCGAAAGACAAGTCCACCGTTAACCGCTGCCAAGCTGGAAACGCCTTACACCAGCGGCGTTTTTCATAAAAAAAAGAAAACGTCGTTCGGGGAACCGACCCAGAAACATGCGCGATCATTTTTACGCTGACCGTGTTCCGTCCTGGAGAATCAGTTTTCTCGGGAATTCAAGCGTTTACCGTGAGCTTTTTCCACGGTCGAACATATTAAAAATTACAAACTCGCCGCTCCGCTCCGCCTCGCTTCTGGATACTCGTAATCCCGTCTGAAGTTTAACTGGTTCGCCAAATTCCGAAACTCTCGAAATTGCGGCGGGATCGCGGCTTCTTCCGCAGCCTGCGAGATTTCGGTGCCGTGGAATTGATCGGTCGAAGACTCGCGATTATCTCGAGCATCGCTGCGGGCGTCGATATCTTGAAATTGAGAGGAAAGTTTCGCGATCATAGATGCACGCTTCGGAAAACTGTTCTCAGCTTCCTTTTCGGTTTAATTAAGTGTATAACGGTTTGAGTAGCTCTCGGTATCGGAGTTCTTAAAGGAATCTCTAAACCCCCTGATGCAGAGGGTGCCCTCGCAGGCGCGCCACTTAACAACGAACAGGACACGTTATATGTTAGGTCTACCGGAAAGTTCTGTCGGTTTTTCAATTGAAATATAACACAATTTTCATGCATTTAATGATATTTATCCTCAGCGTGTAAACCAAGATGAATAATTTTGGAAGAGGAGATACGATTTTTTGAACCGTGCGGCTCGTTTTTATGATTGTTGGCAAGCGATCGAAAGTCGTCTATCTTCGATACAATATTTAATTATAAAAATCAAAATTAATCTTAACAATTTGGAGTTGAAAATACAAGTTGCTTGTTCGCTATTACTTGACATTGCGTATTAATGATTCGGAGTGAAATTAATCGTGAACTGGACTAGCGAGAAAATGAACATTGACGAAAACCGCTCGAACTTATTGGCCAACCTAATATTAGGTCTATCGGAAATTATATACGACATCATATATTCTACAAATCAATTAGGATTTCATCTAACAGTCTACTTAAGTCTTACCTGCTCTATTAACCGAACGCTCACGTTTTCTTGAACCATTCGGATAATCGAGCGGTACACCGAACAAATTATATCGTATCTTATCTTTGTTTACACGAAGATATAAATAAATTGAATATAAAGAAGCTTTAAGTTTATTGTACAACGAAGAAAGGCATATTAAAGTTTGTAGAACTTGTTGCTGTAATTATCGCCAATATTGTAACAGTCAATTTCTACGTAATAATTAGGTCTACCGGAAAGTTCTGTCCGTTTTTGAATTGAAATATGACACAATTTTCATACATTTAATAATATTTATTGCAGAATATACTTTCCATCGTTACTTATGACTTCTTGCCAGCGCGACGGCAACTTGTAAATGCCATTTTTAGAAAATGATTTATTTTTAGAGGCGAAGAACTCGACTAGTGTTTGGTTGACGTCAGCTTCAGTTTTGAATTTCTTTTTCCTGTAAAAGGTTTTGCAAAGAGAGAAACAAGCGATAATCGGAGGGTGCTAGGTCTGGGGAGTATGGCGGATGCGACAGAATTTCCCAGCCTAGCTCTGCGATTTTCCGACGAGTCGCCAAAGCAGCATGTGGTCTGGCATTATCATCGGTAGCCATGTTTTCGCGATCGCGTCTCGCTTAATAATGACACGAGACATCTTTGTTTCAGTTTATTTAGGAGAGCACATGCGTGCAAATGCAATGATAAAGAGAGATAGTCATACATGTCTCAAATCAACGTGTGCATATAGATTGAAACTTGAAGTGACACTATCGGACAGAACTTTCCGGTACACCTAACAATTATGCATTTTGGACTCCTCATTATATATTCCCTTTGTGAACAATGTAGAGAAATGAATGCACTGAAACAAATGCGGAATAGCCCCTGAAAAGCGTTCCACAATCGGTACTTTGCCTTATACTGTAACTTTAAATCTTGAAACGACGCTAAAATAATTTTAGTCGCGATAATTAAAATGGTCTTCCAGATAGTCATATATGTCTCAAATCAACAAGCGCATATGGATTGAAACTTGAAGTGACACTATCGGACAGAACTTTCCGGTAGACCTAACAATTATGCATTTTGGACTCCTCATTATATATTCCCTTTGTGAACAATGTAGAGAAATGAATGCACTGAAACAAATGCGGAATAGCCCCTGAAAAGCGTTCCACAATCGGTACTTTGCCTTATACTGTAACTTTAAATCTTGAAACGACGCTAAAATAATTTTAGTCGCGATAATTAAAATGGTCTTCCAGATAGTCATATATGTCTCAAATCAACAAGCGCATATGGATTGAAACTTGAAGTGACACTATCGGACAGAACTTTCCGGTAGACCTAATAGTTTCCACCAGTGTCCATCCTTAACGGGAAGGTGAGACAAAAATACTACCGAGTATGCTTGCAGATTCTTCCAGATACCACATCCAGATACGTTAGTTTTTTTCACAAATCTTAGCAAAACATGTGGAAATTTGAATTAGTTGTCAGAAGCTTGATGCTTGAGAAACTTAATATTCGAACAACAATTTTTCAACTCCGAGTTCAAACGGATTCAGACAATATTTAATATCAATATCGCAAATAGCGTCTAAAATAGTATGCCTATCTTTTAAACCCAGTTCGAGCCTTGTCTAACACGAAGTACTTACTGTGCGCAACATGTGTCTGACTGTGGTATTAGCCATGGAATGTCTATTCTCCTGATCGGATTTGCGATTGTGGCTGCCGTACTTGATCTGACTAACGATTCTATCGATTCTGCTCATCTAACAAGACGTTGTCGTAATCTACATATCTGTCAGAATACTGCCTCTTATATCACCTCATTTTGACGATGCAACTATTGATAGGTTGTATAGCGCGTAATATTACATGGAGTACATACATACAGATATCTCTATGCGATATAAATATTTTCGCTATTCTTCTTTGTGAATAGGTTGTAAAAAGAGCAAACTTATATTACGTTTACCGGAAAGTTCTGTCCGTTTGAGAAATGAAAGGAAATCATAGATTTTTCATAAATTCAGCAATATTTATTGTACAATATAATTTCCGTCGTTACGTATGACCTCTTTTGTCAGCGTGATGGCAATTTGTGAGCAACATTTTTCAAAAATATATGTCTCAAACGAATCTGTGCATATCTATTGAAATTTGCAATGACATTATCAGACAGAACTTTCCGGTAGACCTAATACTTCCATAGGAAAATTCAATATATCAGGTTGGCCAATAAGTTCGTACGGTTTTTGACAATTCTTATCTTTTTTTTGCAGTCTAACCTTGACATAGCCTTTCATCGAAGAAAATTAGATTGACCTTCGGATCTCCTTTACTATTCCACCTACAAGAAAACAATTTATATAACATGATGTAGACCGTCCCAATAAACAACTTTTCTAGCAATATCTTTTTAGTAACTATATCTCCATCCGATATATCCTACTGTACTTACTTAACCCTAGAAAGATAACCATATGACAACGTACGTAAAAGATAACCATACGCTTCAGAGGCGCATGCTTTTCTAAGGCGTCAATTTGATACTAACAATGGATATTTATTTAAGTTAATCTAGTCATTTTAAAGGTTTGGCATTATTGTAAAAATAAAATGCATTTATATTATATTTTTTTATATTTTAAGTAATTTTAAACTTAAATCACTAGACCTCTATGAAAAATTAACAAAAATCAACAGTCTTCGCAGGAGCCTCTGCGACGTAGGTTATCTTTCTCGGGTTAAACAAGACACCCTTCATATTACAATTACCAAATAAATCTTATTTTCTTTTCCACGTGCCAAACTCGCTTAACTCCGTGCGACAGTCTAGCGCAAATCGGAGAACCTCTTCGTCCAATCACCGTAATGTCCTTCCGTTTGTGAATAGTCGTCTCTGTAACTGTAAGTGCTGCTTAGAAATGCAAACTCGAGTGAATATCCCTGCTCTCTTTCCTTCTCTCTCTCTCTCTCTCCCTTCCTCTATCGCGACTACTATTTTCCCTATTACTTACACTTTTCTATGAGACGGAAGCCTCGTTGGATCGGCGATCGTTGGCATCCGGCGGTGATGCAGCGACGAAAGCGAGCCATGGGTACGATGGGGACAAAAGGAACGGGGAATAAAAGCATCCGGCGGGGATAAAAAGAAAGGGGTAAAGGGTAAAAGGCGAAGTAGGATCGGTCCGTCCGGCGACGTAACGGGTATTGGCCTCTTTTGGCGCGGGCACAACTCTCGCTAATCTCCCTTTATCCAAGGGTAACTTCACGTTCCATTCGGGAATATCTTACGAGCACGGTGCGCGTCGCGGCAACAGTCCAAGACGTCTTGTTTTTCCACCTTCTACCCGACGAGCTGTAGGACGGGGCTTCGCCGAGGCGATGGGAGTCGCGACTTTTAAGCGGGCAAAGAGTCTCGGCCAAGTCGAAAATCGAGCCGTGATTCCCTGTGTAGGAACCAATCCTTGAGAAGACCAAAAGGAGCAACTTCCAGAAGCATTCGTAGCCATTCAATTATCGACTTTAAAGGATTCATATCCTTTCTGTAAGACACGCATTCGAATTTTTATCTTTGGAGCAGGACGTCGAAATATTTCTTATACATTCATTACTCGAAATGCAAGGATTTTTATAAATCAACTTTTTGCAATCGATTTTTTTAATTTATATATTATTTATATTTTATATATTATATATAGTATTATTTATATATATTATTTATTTTACATGTTAAGCATTTATATTACATATAATTACAGAATGGCAAGTGATAAGAGAAAAATGTTACGGCATTTTTATCATCATTTCGTGTGCGGACTATCATTGAGTCAGAAAAGAACTTTTTATCTTGAATCTTTCAATTTTTTACACCAGATTCATTTTATAGTTTTCAGTCAAACGTTATCTTTTTATCTTAACGTTGTGAAAGTACAGAAAGGAAACGCATGCTTCTGCAATAACCTCCATCCAATTGAGTGTCGCCGTTTCGTGAGACACCGTGTATATCTACCATGAGCTAGAATGTGCTATCCGTTTTATATTCTTCCAATAATTACAGGCTTCATTTTCAACGTTCATCATAAGAGCTGCTAGATGGCAGCCATTTCAGCTTTTAAAGGTTATGTCAGGGTTAGAGCGTGTACAAGAAGGCTTTGAACGCGTACAATTTTTCAGCCAATGGTTTGCGCGCCTTGAGAGTTGAATTTGTTGTGTTTTCTCAACAAAATGTATAGAAATGTAGATGGAGGAGCCAAAAATCTCTGTACCCTTAAAATAAAGATTAGCCTTTAAGCCTAATTATTATTGCTTATTATTATTACTTAATTTAATAATTATTATTACGTATTATTATTACTTATTAACCTATTTTTATTTCGTCGTAAACTTCGTACGTTACTTTAATTTATTTATTGATAAATATTATCTGTACCCTTAAAATAAAGATTAGCCTTTAAGCCTAATTATTATTGCTTATTATTATTATTTAATTGAATAATTATTATTACTTATTATTATTACTTATTATTATTACTTATTAGCCTATTTATTTTGTCGTAAACTTCGTACGTTACTTTAATTTATTTATGAATAAATATTATCTGTACCCTTAATATAAAGATTAGCCTTTAAGCCTAATTATTATTACTTATTATTATTACTTAATTTGATAATTATTATTACTTATTATTATTACTTATTAGCCTATTTATTTTGTCGTAAACTTCGTACGTTACTTTAATTTATTTATTAATAAATATTATATATTATAATTTATTATATTAAAATTATATAATGGAATATGGATGTTAACTTTTGAGAAGATTTACTTGTATTTGTTATCTCAGGATACTGAGAGAGAGAGAGAGAGAGATCTTTTTCTCAGTATAAATAATTTCATATAAACATTAACAAAATCACCACTTTTCATTACGGTAAAGCGACTTATGCCACTTTCAAAAGAAACGGCTCATATGTCGGCTTGAAAAAAAGAACACACGAGGCAAATGATACACAATCAAGAAGGGCTAATGAAATGTCTAAACATGTCTCCCCGATCCGAGTTTAGAATTTCGGGCACCCGAAAGTTTTGGGAACCTGATATGAATCTCGAGTGTCCGAAAGTTTCGGGTCCCGGCCCAACCCCCTCAACGGTGCTCAGCCCGAATCGAGGCTTGGTTATCCGCGCACCCTTATCGCTAACCGAATGAAGTACGAATACTTCCACGATCTACTGCAGGTTTCAGCGCACCGTGTTCGTTTCGTTGTAGAAATTGATGAAACGTGGCGCTTGTTTTCGATTCTCCTAACTTTGACGAGTTCCCTTTCGCCGAGACTGGGAGAGAAAGAACGGTAGAGAAGAGTTTAGGAAATTTCCGTGGACCATGACCGGAACATATGGGATCGTAAAGCTGCTCGATACCGAACCGAGCATCGTTGAAACCCTTGTCCCAGTATCGAATCGAACCGAGTCCGGGACACCTTGAAATATAGGTCGTATCGAAAATCTCTCGTCGACTTTGTAACGAGTGTAACGAAGGGCACTAGGAAATGGGGCATGCATGGCTGAGGCTCTTTTTCCAATTTTACGAGACGGGGGACGCGCGCAGTGCCGCTATTTACGTGGCTATCGCCGCGGCGTCGCGGTTTTCGGTAAATACTGCCATTCGTAAGGTGTCTAGTGACGTCGACGGGAAACTTTCAATCGGGAGAGTGTCCTTATGCGTGTGCTTCTCGCTGTGCTTCTCGCTCCGAATGGGATCGAGTTCAACATGTACTCGTAAATCTAAGCCAATTTCAGTGTAAAACTTCCATTTCATAGCGTTCGACTATCACTCATATGGGATCATGTTATTGTTCGAGTTTCGAGTATTTTCGCATTATATGCGACGGTTACGAAAGGTAACGGGGTCTCCTTTATGCAAACTTCACCGGCAATTTGAACAAAGAGAAGAAGAAACATCGATCTATCGAACAGTATATATATAATATAAATATATAATATAATATAAATATTCAACAATTCAGATTTTTCAATTCTAATAAAATCGACGGATAATCTTATATTCCCTGAAAATCGTATCTTAATGAGTACATCAACCTTAAATGACTTTGTCATTGTTTCGCAGTGTTTTCGCAGTCGATATTCCGCACTTGACGTGTTAACCCTTAAATGCATGATTTTTTGTTTTGAATTTTAAAAAATCGTATTTTATAGGAATGTAGTCATAGGTTACGTAAAAAATAAATAAAAAAATCTAGGTAATAATATTGAGTATTTATTTCGAAAAAAAGTTGTACGTAGACTTTTGGCAACGATATGCGTTTATTGCTAAAATTATTGTAGACATAAACGAATGGTCACGTATTTATATTATCTATTAGTATAGGAATTTTCACATTATTTATAAATGAAATGCGGCAAAGCGATTGCGATTTTTGTTGCGACACGAAGCAGCCTTGCATTCGATGCGCTCGGTCCGTGAAAATCCTTTGCAACCTGGAAGTTATCGCCCACCGCATTCAAATGTCAAAAAACATATAACTTACTCGCCAAAAGTAATGTCAAGTCTTTTATTTCACACACGGTCTATCGTCTATTGTTATCAACGTGTGTTCGGAAACGCGCATACTCAGGTTTTTGAATAAAATTACAGTGGAACTGGAATGTAAACAATTGGCAACAATATGCATTTAGGGGTTAAAGAATATACTTGAAATCCGGGATCGAATAGCCTACCATTTTGTCGAAAATTCTAATTGAACTTTTCTGTTTCGTTCGAGGAAATATCTTTTCTGTAGAATCCTTGTAAAACGATATGTCACCTTTAGGAACTTATTTAGAATCTGCATAATAAAAGTCGCTTGGAAAAACGTCTCAGAACGTTTGTTAATACTTGGCTCCGTTTGGACCCGGAGTATAAATATTCTTATTTGTCTATCTAGTTTCTGGCATTGAATTAAAATGTTCATATGTGAAATTAAAGTTTATTCTATATAATGGATTATTTATTATCAATTTAAGGAAAACTACGTAAGCACAGAAAAATTGTCTTCGCAATCATTTTAGTCCTCTTACGGTGTTCATAAAAATTTGCACTAAGGATACAATGTTTTTAAATCAGCAATACGGAAGGTTAATATAATTAACATGGAAACATCGTAACTGTTTACAGAAAATAATACCATTCTTCGCTCTAAAAATTTTATATCCAACTAGTCCAAAAAAAAAAACAAGTACAAAGAAACAGAGAAACGATCAATTTAACACGAACCATTACATTTACAACGCGCGAGATTGTAACATAATTCAGCAAGCTGCTATCAATCTTTCTAAACCAACATCGGTCCGCGCGGTAGTTGTCAGCCGTTGACTATCAAATAATCTCGAGATCCCATTAGAAGCCGGTTCGCTATCGCCGTCAGCTGTCCGTCAGCCGGCCGTCGCGATCCGTGCACGATGAACAGTCGCGAAAAGGAGCCCGGCAATCGGATCGCGATTTACGATTTCGCTATCTGGAAGGTACGTCGCCATCAATCGCCGTGACGGAGGGCGGCGTCGCGGCGCGGCGCGAGCCGAAGGGAGAATGGTCCCCTAAATGGAGCGTCGAAGGATGTCTCCTTAGTTTGTTCAGGAACCGGTCCCGTGGAAATCCGGCTGGCATCGGTCGGCCCCGATGCGAAGCCTGTAAATCAATTACAAGTAGCGTTGCGGCCGGGAGTACTTGGCGAAACGGCACGTACCGAAGCCGTGCAGTCAAGTTTCGAGGGACGGTGACGTGATCGGGAAACTCATGCACGCGACCGAATCTTAGTTTGCGATTGCGAGGCAACCGAACAGCCGGAGCAGCCGAGCAGTCCGAGAGACGGAGACGGAGCGAGTCGCGGAGAGAGAGAGAGAGAGAGAGAGAGAGAGAGAGAGAGAGAGAGAGCTAGAAAGGAAGAGAAAGAGAGAGAGAGAGAGCTAGAAAGGGAGAGAGAGAGAGCTAGAAAGGAAGAGAGAGAGAGCTAGAATGGGAGAGAAAGAGAAAGAGAGCTAGAAAGGGAGAGAGAGAGAGCTAGAAAGAGAGAGAGAGAGCTAGGAAGGGAGAGAGAGAGAGCTAGAAAGGGAGAGGGAGAGAGCTAGAAAGGGAGAGAAAAAGAGAGAGAGCTAGAAAGGGAGAGAGAGAGTGCGCGCGCTAGAAAGGGAGAGAGAGAGAGAGCTAGAAAGAGAGAGAGAGAGCTAGGAAGGGAGAGAGAGAGAGCTAGAAAGGGAGAGGGAGAGAGCTAGAAAGGGAGAGAGAGAGAGCTAGAAAGGGCGAGAAAGGGAGAGAGGGAGGAAGCGAAAGACGTCGCGGCGAGGAAAAGGGTGAAGCTTGAATTTTGGAGGGCGGGGGCGGGGGCGTCGGCGTCGTCGATAATAGAAAGCTCGCCGCAGTGTAGAGCTTCCGGTGTTCCTGATCGATGCTGCACGCCTCTGCCGCGGCTGAATTCCTTCCGGTGGGTCACGTTTATGGGAACTCGTCACGCGGACGGATGAAAGCGGATCGTTAACGACGGTAACGAGGCTCGTTTCGTAATCCAAGGACGACCGTCTGCGGCTTCGACAGTTCGTAACCGAAATCCGTCGTCCCGGACAATTAGTTAAATTACTGGCTGGTGAAAATCATTGACGTCCTTGCGGCCGATTAGCCTCGTTAGATCCTTCCCCTGGCGAGGCGCAAACTCGGCGACGCGCCGCGGAGACTTGATTCGAGGGCGAAGTCGCCGGGGGTGCCGAGAGAACGGCTGGCTTTGTTCGTGGATCGGGCCGAACGTGTCACCGAGAGACTCGTTTGTAACGCGTTATTGTCGTAGGATTAGGCGCTGCGCCCTTCGAGGCGAAGGAGGAGGCGCGTAACACCGTTGCATAACGCGTATAACGGCGTCGCGATGGAATGCAACTTCGTTAGCGTGGACGATAATTAGCGTATCTTTTTATTCGACCGGATAGCGTTCTTTTTTCCTAAGGAGTCGCCTGTCTCGAGGCAGTTTAATTGATGTTGGAGTTAATCATTTCACGGAGTAACGTAAAGAGTGCAGATCGCACCATTTTGGCAGAGTATTAGTCTTTTTTTTATAAATCTTATTGGATCTTTTAAAATACATTGAGTCTAGAATTGTATAGACATTGTGTCATTTTGTATACAAATACAGACACATTTGCAACATTTGCACGTTTCTTCGTGCAGCAGCTTGCTAAGCAGTGAACAATTCACTGCGGATTTGATGGGCAATAAAATGGCGAGGATACAATCGCTTACTTAGGGAGGTAAAAAAATGTGCAGGATTTCAGGTATCATGTATTATATCTATTTAGCAAACCTCACAGTATTTCTTTAACGTGTTGACTACCATGCCGTACATTAATATGAATACATAGTAATGCTAGAGTAAAAACGGACTTTTTTATTTTTAATTTTTTTGCCACGATTTGACTGCAATTCGGAGGCCACATGCCACGTTTCCAAAGCTATTCGGAGACCACATGCCACGTACCTTGTAGCTCCACGGTTTTTCTTACCTCACTTACACCCAACACATCATTTCGACGTAGCAATAAATTACAGAGGCGTAGGATTAGTACAGGAAAATTCACAGCAACCCGAAATTTGGCATTTCCGGGAGAAATTACTGTACATCGCATCCTTATACATAGAGTTGGTTTTTCTTGCTATAATATGATATATTATTTCACTGAAAAACTGCACTATATATTGCTTAATGATGCCCTATAATTATGTTGAATTGAGGAAATCGATTTTTGTTAAACTTTATTAACGTTACAAGTCTTAGAAATGTATTACCAACAATGTTGCTTAAAAATGTTCTGAAAAGAACAAAATTTAATCAATAGCATAAACAGAACTAACTAGAATTTTTCCTCAAAATAGAGCTCTAAAGTTGAGAACATGATCGACCATTTTCAATATAGTGCTTACACTGTGAATTTCGTTACGACAAAACTGAGTTGATTAAAATTATGACAGTAAAATCATGTAAGGACCTGTTGTATTATTTTCAGCTAATTAAACCGATTAATTAATTTTATTCAATTTAGTAACAGAAAATATAAAATTTATATTTCAGTAACCGTCACACCCGAAATGTTTTACTTTAGTTCGGACAATATCGATATTCCACCGAAATGAAACATTCTTATGATTAACATTTTAATGTTACAAACGTTCATCAAAAATATGTTCACTGTTCGCTCCCTTTCGATCTGTTTGCGTAATTGCTGTATGTAACGTAGCGCTGATAACGCTGATTGCTAAAGCATCACAATAATCTGTGAACGTCGACGAACGCATACGCAAAATTTGGTATTATTGGATCTTTTCACAGGAACAATTGATAAAGAATGGTCCGATTTCCAGGCTTGCAAAACAAGAGGAGCGTTCGAACGGAATAAAACGTCTGTATGAAATATGGAGAGCATGGAGTAAAGCAGTCTCATTGATTTTCTGATGGTTTGCAGTGCTGCGCGATTTTAAATAACAGCGACTTCAATTATTATTCGACATACGTTGCGGAGAATACGAAATCATAATTACTGCAAGTAGGTGTATAGAGGCGAAGAGATTAATTACGATACTTTTACCCGATGCTGTTTCTTTCGAGGCAGAATTTATATTTAATTCGGAATCTTATTCGTTAATTAACGAAACAGACATTTGAACCGAAGAGTTCCGTGTATGAATTATGTTAAATATTTTATATCCGTTATCGTTAATAGTATTTAAGAAATGCTTTAGAAACAAATTATATTATTCGAAAGGACACATAATCTGATGAAAATAATTTTTTTTTGGAAATTCATCAAATGGAATTGCATATTTCCATCATTATATCATCATAGCTAAGATCAAGACGAATTCAACTTCCTCCAATACCATAGACCTTCGAGCGATCTTGAGTATGATAAGCTTTTTTCAAGATTTCATATTCTAATTTCTATAAAAGTAGATGAGACAATCTTTTGTTGAAAATATCTTTCTTGAAATTGGACACGAGCCACGGTGGTCTTGCCAAGTCGCATTCCATAGCAAAAATTCAATTTCTTAAGTTTAATATATTGAAAACGTTTGTTTTGCTATGAACTAAAAATCCTTTAAAGTTCCCAAATCTAAAATATTATTCGTCGACAGATATGGCGTTCTAAATAGAAAATCATAAATATTCAAAATAATAAATAGAATATTATAATATAATATATAATATAACAAATTCGACTCGCGGTAAAGATTACATATCCAGAGCACCGTTGCCGCGAATTCCTTCAAAAGTCACGTGACTCCATCCGTGACGACATCGGTGAGCAATGCGACAGAGCAGAGATAGAGGGCAACGTAGTAGACCGGCGCGACGTGACCAATCACAAGCATGAGAGCACCCCTGGCAAGCCTGCTGCCCTCTACCCTACTCTGCTGAACTGCTCAACCGTGACCTCACGGATGGTGTCACGCGACATTTGAGGGAATTCACGGCAACGGTGATCTAGACTATTGTGGCGACCACTTCCGACGCTCGCAGCAGATGAATACCTTTTCCGCTACTATCTGATTCGTCACCGATTCACATTGTATACATACTCAACTGTCCCGCAATGGGACGAATGGACAATTTAGATAGGGAAAAAGTCGTATCAGGAAATATTGTTCGGTGTTTATTGAGACTAATGATGCTCATAATAATATATTTAATAACCGTATAAGCATAGAAATCATTGTAGAAAAACTTGCAATCGTAACAGCACTTCCCCGATATCCCCGTCGCTTATGCTGGCTTTGTTGCGAACATCTTTAACATTGAATATATCAAAAGCTATAAGCCGTGTGTACCCAAAGACGGGTATCATTAGACTCAGTTCTACGAGGTCTACTACTGTGCGAAATCTCATCGAAAAATGAGTTCCATTTTTTTCCTTATAACTGTAGCGATCCCAGGACGAAACGTTTCCTTTCTTTTCATCCGAACCTCCATCATTAAATACGAATGTGTTAATAATAAAAATAAAATATTAAATATGAATTTCTATCATTTTTTCTAGAGGAAAAAATTCCTCCTAAAACTTAATTCTTCTGTGATCAAACCCATGGAATGAAACTAAATGAAGACATACAAGAAACAGAAATTGTATCGCTCTGTTAAGGAAATTATTAACAGTCTGATACTGTATATACAGGGTATCCCAAGAATGTCTCGCAGTCCGAAAGTGGCGAGTTCCTCGGGTCATTTGAAGCAACTTTTTCCTTTACAAAAATATTCTCCGAGGCACCGTTAACGAGTTATCAACGAAAAACAGTGACCAATGAGAGGCGAGCTCGGCTGGCGCGAGGCGATCGAGCCAGTGAGCGGAACTGGGCTTCGCGCACTGGTCGGCTGGGCCGCCTCGCGTCAGCCGTACTCGATTCTTATTGGTCACTGTTTTTCGTTAATAACTCGTTAACGGTGCCTCGGAGAACATTTTTGTAAAGGAAGAAGTTGCTTCGAATGATCCGAGGAACCCGCCATTTCCGGATTGCGAGACATTTTTGGGACACCCTGTAGACTGTTGTAAATCGATGCGAAGACAAAAGAAGTGTGAAACAATGCATATGAAGACGATTATTTGGTTCAAACGATGAGCGAGTGAGCTACTAGAGCAAGCCACTATAGTGGCGCGTCGTGCCTAAAAGGTTAATGACAAACAAGGGCTAATCAACATAGCTGTGAAAGAAATCGTAGCGTAAAGGAATGCATATAAGAAAATGCATCGAGCCTATAATAATTCGTCGTCCCCTAAGAATTTGATTCGGGATACAGTACTGGTTTCACGAAGCAGGCTCCCGTAGGCAATTATGATAACAATGTGCATTCTAGCAAATCCACGATCTCTCGTCGGTAGCATACTTTCAATAAAGTTATTGGATCGTATCTTTCGGTGGGTTGGCGATTAATTCCATCTGAAATGGGAACACACGGCAATTCCACCTGGAATATCACGGGACCGTTGAAACTGTCTCCCCCGCCACAGGGTCTTACGTGCAGAAGTTTCCGCATAATACTCTTTGCGGACCATGATCGACGTTATAGAGGCGGAGGCGAGCGAGCCGAAACCGACACGGTGTCTACGAAGAGATGAAACGATCGAGAGAGAGATACGGAATTCAGATTATAACTCGGAACGTGAAACGCTATTTTCCTTCGAGATCTAGCCGGCGCTGGCTAACAATGGACTCGGGAATAATAGAGCGGGAATAACAGGTGCTTTTGCACCCGTTCCTCCGCAGCAAGGATCGCGCGCGCGTATACACGCGCGCGCGCACACGCGACAACTGTTTTCTCTTGCCTGCGAGCGTTTATATGTGTTTATACGTATTAATGCGATCGCCTGTACAATCGGCTATAGTTCGAAACGCGACTTGTTCGCCGGTTGTCCGTGGGGCATCGATTAGATCCGGGTCAACTCGTATAAAATCGACCGAGAGAAAATGAATTTGTCGGTTAAACTACGCTCGCAAGCTTCCGCCGGAGCTGCACCGGAGCTGCACCGGGAACAAAGGAATGATCGCTTTTATCAGTTAATAAAATTCGATGATTCAACTGGAAGAAGGCGACTCCAAGATCGGATCGGGTAATAATATCTGGCTGATAGCAATCTGCTGGCATTGTGCTCGTTCTATTGTGCGTTCACTTATTCAACTTACTCGTTTTTAACAAACAGATACAAATTCGAGTTGATACGGCGATGTCCTGTAGGGTTTAGAAAAATATCTGGCTATTTACCGTCATGTATACGCACATTAATTCCTATAAATAACTACTTGATGCATTCTGTCGAGAAGTTTTGAAACAAAGTGTTATATTAAATGTTATAATAAATATTACTCCTTTCTTTAAGTCGGAATAAAATTCTATTGCTCCGTACACAATCTCGAAGCAAATGTAGACAATAGTGCATACAAATTTTCTTGTTCTTTCAAGCAATTACTACCAGGCTGGATCTTTAAGCAAAGTGAAAATTATTAAATTGAAAATGATTTCCTCCGTTAATAATTTTACTAATATAATAATAATAATAGTAGTTATAATATACCAGTAGCGTCGAATGCTTTTAATGTTTCTTATGTGTCTGACCCACTCGTTTTTTCTTAGAAATGCATAAAATCCACGGTCAAATTATTACAAATAAATGAGATCTAATCATTGGTCCTACTGCGAGGGGTTAGGAATGAGAATTAGGTTTGAACGAGTATATTTTTGTAACGACAAACGTAGAGCCGTGAAAACAGATTTCGATAATTGCAATTCGTCCAAATGATAACTTAAAAAGAAAATACACTTTCCGTTCACTTATTTGCTTATAGAGGTAGCTCGAAGAATACGTATTCCTGACGCACGTACAAATAGAAATAAATAATTGAAAATTTATGGTTCGCCTCTCAACGGGAGCAATTTAAACCCCAGCCAGCCGATCGTCGGCTCACACGTACATATGCACGTGCACATATAGTCACAAATGCAGGCTATGCCCCAATTTCGTATTTAAACAGTGTGAATCATCAAGCATGTACGCAATTTGCGTATGTATGTATCTGCGTCTGACATATAGCAGATGCTGCAAATAGAGTACATTCTTCCAATAGCTCGCATTCTTCTTCGTCGCATCCTCATTATCGAGTAAACATATTTGCACACGGAAAGAGGCACCACGAAAATTGTTACACCACGTTCCAAGATAATTTCTATAATAACAAAGCTTACGTACAAGGAATTGTTAAAAGTCTAACTGTTGTACGAGTCGCAAGACTCAATTTCATGTGCATCAAATGCACTTTGTCATTAAAATGGGAATACCGTAAGTCGGGAAGGTCGATTTAAATTTACAGTTAATATGGCTTCGAGTGCAAAGGGTTAAAAAACTGAAATAACATTTGAACTATATTTCTTGGCTGTTAAAAGGCAGCGAACCAACTATAGCATCGCGCTTATTTAACTAAGAATTAAGTACGAAAATTCTTGGACGACTTATCTTAATTTTAGGAATTCATATCACCGCCATCTTCGAAATTTTTGCTTAAAATCTAACATTTCCAAGCTATTACGCCGGCGTCAAACGAAAGAATCATATCATATCAATGAAACATATTTTGTTTAGTTTCAAGTAGTGGATCGTCCGAAGAACTAAACTGCTTGTTGTCCTGTTACGAGAAAATTCTGTCATGCGGATACATTTGTCCTCCAATTAATTCTTGTAACAGAGGATCTGCTGCTGTATTATAATTTTCGACCATCGATCATCGAAAGCTTCGGCCACTCGTTTTTGTATTTAAGCGAAAGATCCCTCGTGCGGGAGAGGGACAGGAGGATCTGAGGATGGCGTCTCGTCACTGTCACGCTTCATCTCCTTAAGCTTCGCCTGCTGTGCATCCGTGTGCCCACCCTCACCTTATCGGCAGTTCCTTCCCGTCACGGTTTCCCTCTCGTACGAGCCGACCCATTCACGTCCTACTTAGGAGTGCTCTCAATCAATCATACTCAAATTTAACGTTCCCGTAGTTCGCGGGCAGATCCCTGTCCGGCGTCGACGCGGGTTTCCGCGCGAATCGCGAATCGCGTATCCGCGGCTCGCTCGCGGACGGCATGCAAAATGCGGGCACGGAGCCGATCCAATCGAATTCGAATTAACGAGTGCAATTCTCTTTTCAGCACGGCGGGAACTCGTGCGTTTTGCAAAATTATCGTACTCGCCGGATTGACGGGTATTGTTCGCCTGCGATATTAATTGAGTATTATACGAACGGATTTCACGGTTCAATGGTGCACTAATAATCCATCATTTTTGCAGCAGAAATGAGGGACGAGATAAGGAAATTTCGAATTGTTCGGTTGTTCCAGATTTCAACTGAATTAAGGCGGCTCGACCATTTGAACTCTCGTAGAATTGTTACGATTTCCAGGTTCTTTTTTTCAGAGTGTATGATACAACGTGTGTGTGATACAAATTTAAATTTAAGTCAATGTTTTCTGCTCAAGGGGATATACTAATGTGAACTTTTGAGAGAAAAAATTCTTTTTGCATATTCTTAAAGGAGATAGTTTCAAAAATATATCTCTGGAAAGACGCGACGACATTATATTATTAAGGATGTATTAAATTTTTAAGACATTTTTCTCGAAACCATGTTTTTTAGGACGGTGTCCATGATATCCCAAAACTTACTTCACCAATTGACTAAAAATTTCAATGAAACACAACAGAATACTAATATTAATTGGAGTACGTAGCTATTTTTAAGGAGATAAAGACTCAAGACATACGTGAGGAAGTTCTTTGAAACACACTTCCAAAAAGGTCTTTATTTTAGTCTTTAATATATCTTATCTTATCTTAAATAAAGACTTAAATATATAATATATAATATATATAGTATATATAATATTAATATTATATTAATAAATTAATAATATATTAATAATAATATATAATATATATAATAAATTAATAATATATTAATAATAATATATATATATATAATATATAATAAATTAATAATATATTAATAATAATAATATATATAATATATATTTAAGTCTTTATTTAAGTCTTTATTATATATCCATCGTAAGTATATGCGATTTGTTTGATAAAGTCAGTACTTAATAAAAAAAAAAAAGAAACACAGCCTGTTAAAATTTGTCTTGTCAACAGCTACGAAATCAGACTAGAAATTCACGTAAAAAGTTCGAAGATAATCACCCAAAAAGCAGCGGCAATTTTCACAAGCAGCGTAAAAAAATTCTGGTTTCAGAAATTTCCATGTCATTACGCCCTCGTAAAATGGTGGTGATGTTTATGGTTGCACGGGATGAAAAAGTGGCCGCTACTGCAACAGCGGCGGAAAAATGTGCTGGATCATTTTACAATGATAAATTATTTAAAGTGGAGCCGGGCACGTCCGGAAAGACGCACAATGTGTCTGTAATCCATTCTGCTTGAGACTCTCTACAATAGTACATCTTCTTGTCTGACCACAGGTCTATCCATTGCACCTGTCTTAACTACGTACGGTTTCATACCACATGATCGAGTGGATACCGTTCTCCATCGGCTTAACGTAGACCGTGGACTATAATAAATCTAATTTGTCACTTGAAATTCCACGAACTTATCGGAAACAGTCACAGTATCAAAAACTAATAACGATTTGTTACGTTGGCTGTTCGATAACGTTGACTATTCGAGGTTCGAATGATTTATTTCGCTAACGAAATCAGTTTCCGATCGATCAAATCAACATTGAATCGTTCAATAATAGCATCATCTAAATAATTTCTTGATACGTTATACTAACATTTAATTGTTTCGTAATATTGTGATCTCAATAATTAGTCGATAATCGCAGCAAGAAGAGCGGTAAGTTTTTATTGTTTTATATGTTCTAGCACCAGGCAGTTTTTTTCCATTGACACCAATGTTTGAGAAATTTAACTTATAAGAAGTATCAAATGTTCATTTTTAAACACTTTTTCTGTTGCGGCTATAGAAACTATTATATATATACATCTCCTTTTTGGTGACGATTCTATCGTTTTTCCTAAGTGAAACGATCATTTTCCTAATACTACGAATATTCAAACATATAAAAAATCCGTAGAATCATCTGAGTAGGTTTATACTTTAAAATTCAATTTCTTAAAAATCGATGCGATGCACCGTTTCGCTGAATGAACAAAAGTAAAAAGATACGAAGTAATAAATGTCATAATTTCTCCATTTAAAAATATTGGTAACGAAATTATTAGAACTGAAACGTGATTTTATCAAAAATTTGATTTTATATATTTCCACGAAACTGATGAAACAATTCTTCGAACAAAAGTTACTTAATCAGTCTATGAAAATGATTCCAGGTGTCGTCCAAATTACAGAAATTCATAGTTGTTCTCAGATATATGTAAATATTAGCTTGGCAACTAAGTAATTGCCGATTTCAGTTATAGACGTCTCTCACTCCCATTTTTATGATATCCGTAAATGTTATATTATAAAATTATTATTATTATTATTATTATGTTACCAAGTGTACGAGTACAGTAATTTCTCCCTAATTTGCGCTCAGATTTCGCAAAAAAATGGACAATTTTGGGAAGAGGAGATACAATTATTGGGTTGGCAACTAAGTAATTGCCGATTTCAGTTATAGACGTCTCTCACTCCCATTCTTATGATATCCGTAAATGTTATATTATAAAATTATTATTATTATTATTATGTTATTTTTTATTATCCGTGAATGTTAGCAACTGGACAAATTGAATGCAGCGGTCAAGGAAAAGCGACCAGAATTGGACAATCGTAAAGGTGTCATTTTCCAGCAGGACAATGCTAGGCCGCACGCGTCTTTGTCCACTCGGCAAAAATTGATGGATATTGGTTGGGAATCGATGTTACACCCACCGTATAGCCCTGATCTCGCGTCATCGGATCACCACTTATTTCGATCCCTGGACAACTCCCTTCGTGGTAAAACTTTTAATGACGATGACGCTGTAAAATCTCACTTAACTCGGTTTTTGGCCGAAAAGGATCGGACTTTCTACGAGCGTGGAATTTTCAAGTTGTCGGAGAGATGGCAAAAGGTCGTCGAACAAAATGGAAAATACATTACAGATTAAACTTCGTTCCAAGTGAAAAAAATTTTTTATTTCATTGGACAAATCGGCAATTACTTAGTTGCCAACCCAATAGAACTGTCAATAGGGCAAAGAGAAATTGTAACTGTTCGCTTTATAAAGGTTTCTGTATTTCGGCGAGCGTCGAAACCAGCAAATTAATAATAGAACGACGGCAGCTCGGCCCGGGAAAAACGGGTTCGAATTTGCACGTAAGTAACGAGTCGCGACTCGTTCCACAGTGCCGCAGCCAAGTTTCTCGCCGGCCGCGCACTTCGCGATGCAGCGACGGAAAAAGAGCCCCGCGAAGTTTCGAATTGCCTCCGAAACTAAATTTACCACGGCGCGAAACAGGAGGGGATGCCCGTGTTCCCGGGACCGAAGAAACCTATCATGAATTTCCGCGGTTCTCGGTTCTTTAGGCGGGGAAACGTGAAATGAGTTCAAGAATAAGGAGAAACCTAATTCACCTAGTTTACTCTAATTTCGCGGAATCGAGATATACAGGATGTCCGATCGAGATCCGTCGGAAATCCATCGTGTTTGACAGTGGATGCTACTAGCGTCTGTTTGAAAGCGCCGCCTCTTTTCCTCCATATAAATTATTTCCTTTCATTTGAATTCAATTCAAATTTCGATTCAACGCTCCGGATCATAGATTTGCAAAATGAAATCGGCTTATTGTAATGTTCTTTAACAAAATTTTTATGTTTTTGTGCATTCATTTTTAAAATACATGGTTTTGTTCTCGATATCCGTTCATAAATATCGCTTTTATGAATGCGAGATTTGATTTGCGTGGTCGACATTAGTAAAGAAAGATTTTTTTTTATTTATTGTGCAGCAATGAACGGATTTTTTTTTACTTGTTTAGCGATTAACCGATTTTCGCGAGTAGTTTTCCTTTTTCGACCCGATTTTAACGAGTTTTCAAGTTTACTGTTCTTCCGTAACTTTTTGCATTTCTTTCTAACATCTTTTTTAGATATTCCAGACTCATGTGCAATTTGTTGCAAACTTCATTCATTGTTCCTCTTGCTCCGCATTCCCGAAAAAATTTTCTCGAAAATTTCGACAATGATGGAACACCGCCATTCGGCGGTAGATGGAAAGTATACAGGAAGATTCATAACTCACGAGGAACGTTATCCAGCGTTCGCTTCTTTCTCTGCTTTCGCGGAAACTTTACAGGTTTGCAGATGAGCAAAAAATAAGAGAACGAATTTTTTCTACCTGCGGAGCGGCAAAAAGTGGTAAATCCGCTCACTGAAATATGTCATCGCCGACCAATTCCGGAAACTATCACAGTTAAAATTCGATTCCGATCTTTTTCGTTAAAATACAGTTTTAATTATTAGTAACAATTCATAGGAAATAAACAATTTAAGATAAAAAGTAATAATTGCTAACGTTATATTTACTTGACCACTACTAGCGATCTTACAGACCGCTAATGATCATTTTGTTATATTTATATATATATATATATATATATCATTAGCGGTCTGTAAGATCGCTAGTAGTGGTCACGTAAATATAACGTTAGCAATTATTACTTTTTATCTTAAATTTTTTATTTATGATATAACGAATGATAAAATATATATTTTATCATTCGTTATATCATTATATATTATAATAATAATATATAACAATATATGATATATAATAATAATAGTAATATATATATATATATATATATATATATATATATATATTATTATTATTATTATTATATATTATTATATATAATATATAATGATATAACGAATGATAAAATATATATTTATTTATATATTTCGTCATCATCGACATAAAAGTGACAAGTAAAAAACCAAAGTCAATTATTCTATACATAAAAATAACTAATTGCACAAGTGACAAACATTTCCACAAACATTTCGAAAATACGGCGACATAAAACATAATACTAAACGTAAAACATTAGATCAAAAAATTGCAATTTCTACTAAATCAGCAGATATCCTAATACTTTTCGAGGGAAGCGCAGAAACTGCGGCAAATCGTGCTCTGTCTATACCACTTAATTTCAGAGATAGAACATCCGGCCCGCACAGCCGAACAACAAATGTTCCATTTCATTATCCAACGCCTCTGCATAATATACAAGCCTTCGTCTCAACCAGCACGCGGGTCGCCGTTTTATTAAATACCGACTACATGATCTCTCGGGTTTCATTCATTCGAGTCGAACGAATGCTTCGACTTTCGCCGAAGTCTTTTCAAAGTTCCTGCGTGCAGTCTATTTGCAAGAGCCCCGGAGGAACCAATCTAAAGGACGATATAAAGCCGAGGCACGAGCTAAAGGAATGAATCGGAGAAAAATGTAGCGGGACTACAGAGCGTCGATAAGTTCTCCGTCATTGTTTTGCTTATGAAGCAGCCTGTACGAGGAGACTCGGGGTTCGTGTGCGTGGCGTCGGGAACGGCTGAAAAGCCGTCTCAAAAGGAGACCGGGGATGGGGGTGGCCGGAGTGGTAGCCGGGACGCGGGGCGAAAAAGCGTGTGCAGCGGGGTTCAATTTCGACCCTTTGGAAGAAGAGATATCGACGTCATTCATAGCCGGGCTTTTCGCGCCCTCTCACCGTAAGGGGAACGTAATTATAGGTATCCCTTTCATCCGGCCCTGGAATAGATAGATTCAGCCGGCCAACTAATCCAGCTAATCCCTCTTCTAGGCTTTCGCCGGCGTGCCCTTCGCTCGGCTTCGATCCTATCAAGCCGATGCTTATCATTTCGCGGCTGGTTTTATTAAACGGCCGCCGGCGACAGTTTCGACGACGGGCCGATCTCAAGAAACGTCTGGCGGCCCCAAGAAATGACAGGAATCCGTTGATCGATAAGCGGCCACGTCGACGAAATGTCGTCCGACTTCGACGCGTGTCCGGATTCAATCGAATGCGCGAGATATAATTACATTGCGACGTTTACCTCCGGACGATAGACACGGGAAACACATTTTTGATCGATTGTCATCGCGATTGGGTGGTCGGTTCCGGGCGTTCGCCGGCAAATTAATAGTCAGCCGTGCATCGGTGTGTGTTTTGTATTTTCCGGTACTTTCGGCCTTTTGTTGTCGAAACGCTATTACAGGGGCCGCGCGAAGTTGTCGCGTAATTGTTTAACATTATGTCGGGCAGCAGAGCACCGGGGTGTTATTAAATTTTTAGAAACGCTTCGTCGGTGCCGCCCACGCGGTGCCGGCGATTCGATCTGACGGAAACGGTCGCGCGAAAGCGCATAGTTACGGGGGGACTCGTCCGTTCGCATCGGGCACTGTAATTAAATGGCACAGTTTAGTATGCGGTTTGAAATTCAGTGAATAATTAATGGTGTCGCGCGCCGAACGAATCGCCGAAATATCATTCGCGCGTCGTCGAACTCTTTTAGCCGCGCACAAAGGTGCCCGCGAATAGAAAAATAATTTAAATTGTTTTGAATTTCTCGTTCGAGCCGCGCGTGAACAAGTGCGAGGCGGGTCGATAACATTTTGTAAACTGCGAGCCGTGCAGTGTAATCGCTAAATGTCGGATCTACATGCAAATTCCCATTTTCATATATTACGTTATCCGATCGGTTTGAACTTTTCCTTTTGCGTTCCGTCGGATAAATAGGGGACGCTTCGTGGATTTCCGAGCGCAGAGTACGAATCTATTTCCTCTCTGTTCTATCCGATTTGTTCTAGCATGCTGTTTTTATCTAATATTTAGTTTCGGCACGAGATATGGACAGTTGTTCAACTCTTTCGACTTTTAAGAAATTCGAATTAAAATAAAAACCATTGTTCTGCTGTAAAATTTTATAGAAATTAATTATTAATTATTTATTATTTATTATTATTATTATTATTATTATTATTATTATTATTATTATTATTATTTATATATTTTACATGAATACTTTACAGCATGACAAAAATAATTAAAAAGAAAAACCACTTTGATATGTGTCATATATACAATAATGTATATTAGTATTAGTATTATATTAGTATTATATTATATTATTTAGTATTATATATATATATATATATATTAGTATTTTTATTAGTATATTTGTTAGTATTAGTATTATAATAGTATTTTTTATTAGTATTATATTATATAGTATTATATTTATTAGTATTATATCTATTAGTATTATATTTATATATTATAGTATAGAAATTGCAATTGTTTAAATTTAAAAACGTATTGATTTTCAACAAAAAAAGCAAGGTCACCGTTACGTTTTTAAATGAAACTTTTATTTAAGATTAGTAATTTAGTAATTTAGTAAAATTTAAGATCAGTAATTTAGTAATTTAGTAATTTAAGATTCGAATGTTTCAAACTAGAATTAGATAGGTCATTTATTTTCTCTTTTTTTTGGTTTCGTCCTAAGCAAAAGTGTTCCAAACATGGCAATCCTCCCCTAAGAGACGACTTTTCACTCATGGATCGTTGACTTTGCAGCGAATGTCGAGAGTTGCCCCGAATTGATCCGTGATTTCTTGAGCTTTCGATTGTCGTAGCAGATCCGTTCCTTGAAGCTGGTAATAATTTGATACAGAAAATCCTTTCCCTTGAAGCAACCCGGCGAAGAAAGCGCGCTATCCTATCGTTTCAGTCGACGCCCTTCATTCAATACGGTAAGAAAACCGTTTTCCTTCTTTTTGTATATTTCCTATCATCTGTGAACGAACACAGAAATTGAAACTTTCGTTCGAGATTGCACCGAGTTTTCATCCAATAAAGATTGAAAATCCGTGCATGACACGGAGTCAACACTTGAACGGCGAACCTCGGGTCCATTTAAACCCAGAGTATGCATATTGTTATTTGAATATCTAGTTTCCGAATTAATTGCAAATTTTTGTTACGATCCGTTGAAAAACCGACGTGTTCGGGAACAGTATCTTAAAAGGAATGCTATGAAAAAAAATGATGAATTATCGTAAGCGTATCTTAATATTTAATAAGTTGATGCCAGGCTGTTATATATATAATGTAATATATTATATAATATAATATATATATAAATACTATATATATAATATATATTATATTATTATATATATATATATTATATAATTAATATTTATTTATTTTATATAATATTATATAGTAATATATATTATTAATATTATATATTATATTATATTATTATATATACCTTGCAGCTCCGCGGTTTTTCTCACCTAATTCACACAAAATTCTGTATACCACATACAAAAATATTACATTATATATATATAATATATATATAATATAATAATTTTGTAATATATATTATAATATTTTTGTATGGTATACAGAATTTTGTGCGAATTTTGTGAGAAAAACCGCGGTTAGAAGGTACGTAATCGTTAAATCGTGGCACGTGGCCCCCGAATTGCCTTCGAATGGCGGCAAAAAAAGTTGAGTGATTGTTTTTATTCTAGCACCACTATATATTCTTATTAATGTATACCTGCCGCTGCCTTTTTTTTTACCGCCTTCCCTGAGTTTTCATAAAAACGAGCCGCGAGGTTCGAAGAATCGCGACTTAGTATTCTCAGATTTACCGGCACGAATTCCGATCTCCGACCATTTCTGGGAGAAATTACTGTATTCGTTCAAATCCGCGGGAACTACTTTATTTCGTCGATTGAGAGATTCGTGATAGCAAAATTAAACCACGGACGCCCGTAATATTCGTTAATATGGATGTTCCGCGGTACTTTACGAATTTACAGAGCCCGTACGACAATACCAATAACATTAATCATATCAATACATTCTGGATATCAGATGATATTATGAAAATAATTCCGTTGTAATCCGCCAATATAACAATTCAGGCAGTCTATGAGCAATCGATGATGCACGATATTCGTTTCTGCTTGGAAATTAATGGTGATCGCGATACCATAAACTAGATTATCTTGGAAATTAATACTATAATACGTATTTGGAAATAGGATACAGCTTTGTTTAGTCAGCCAACCGTGGAACGAAGCAATAAGCATAGTTTCAACATAGAGAAATTGTACCATTCGTGCATAGTACTTAATATTAACGTCGATCGCGTTGCAACTCGCAGGACTTTGTTCGAAACGAAAATTCTGCTGAACTCAAATATTCTATTTGAAAGAGTTTTCAGAATGGAAAGAGAAAAAAATAGAGATCGAAAGAAATATAAATGTTTCAATAAAATCTCTATTTAGTATGATTCGCTTTAAAGTAGCTATTTTATGGCAACTATAGGTTACAGACTTAATGCATTTATAACAAAACGGGATAGATATATTTTAAAGCTGTAAAAATTTAAAGAATTTAAGAACTTAAGAACGTCGATATGTTAGATTTTGTCTTATTGTTTGACGTTTGATTATTACAATTGACAAGGACAATTCTTATTTTATTAATAGATCCAGTGTTCTAAAAATGGAGAAAATCCTGAAAATACGAATAATAATAATTATTATTATTATTATATATTATATATATAATATATATATATAATAATATAATAATATATATATATATATATTATAATATATTATATTATATATATTATTATTATAAGATCCTAGTATTATTCCTATTGATCCTAATTCCGTGAATCATTTCAAACTCTGACAAAAAGATCCTAGTATTATTATATATTATTATTATATATTATTTATTATATAATATTATTATTATATTATATATTATATTAATATATAATAATATATTATATTATTATTATATATTATATTATATATATTATTATTATATATTATTTATTATATAATATTATTATTATATTATATATTATATTATATATATTATTATTATAAGATCCTAGTATTATTCCTATTGATCCTAGTTCCGCGAACGATCGATTCACGCTTTTAAACGGCAAAGGGACCGAAGCCGAAACCGTTGCGGAAATTTATCCAACCAATTAATTTCCATAGGACGGAGCTTAATTGAATATTCTGTGTACAGAAGCTTTCCCAGGACACGAGCTCTCGACGTTATCAGATTCAACAAGAAGGATTTGTGTCGGGCGTGACTCCACCGTACTCGTCGAGTACGATTCGACGCGCTCGATAATTCAACGGAAAAAATAACCACGGCCTATATAAGGGTGGCGTGCGGAGAGGCCGCTTCTTAAATACGCCAAATATCAACAGGTTGTTGATTTCGGTGACCGTGTCTCGGTGGTTATTTAGCCCGGCACCCGAGCAGGTAAGTGTCACGTGTGTACGTGCCTGCAGGTACAATCGAGCCGCCTACGTGATTGTTTTCGAACACATTGGCTCGCGGGCCCGTGTGACAAAAGATCCTGTTTGATAATTAGAAATTCCGATTACCGTACCCGCCGGCTGGTCTCCATTGTTTACCGTCGTTCGTATTGTTTTTGCAAATCACCGATAATACGCCGCGATTCTCCTTGTCCCTTGAACGAGAAAGTTCAAACCGAATGTATTTCACCTCGATTACTCGCGTCGGGATTGATTGTGGATTCGCCGATTTAATGCGCGTGCGAAAATAATTACCGAATTGTTTACCGGCGGCTGTTCCGTTTGAAAAGACATTGCGCGCACGTAGATTTCATTTTCAACGTTTAATATGTTCGCTATCGGGCGCTTTATGCGATACATTGTACGCATATCACGGCCAGAATTTCGAGTTTTAAATAAAGGAAACGAATCGAATTTTGCGCATATCGTTGTTGAAAATTGGAACGCGCGACAGCGACGATCGTGGGATTTATAAGTTCTGAAAGGTGTTTAATTTATCATCGGAAATTAAACCGGGGTGAGTAACATTTTAACCCTTTGCGCTCGAATCATGACTCAGAGGCACCGCTAAAATTTGTTACATCACGTTTTAAGGTAATTTTTATGTCAACAAAGTTTGAATTTAGAGAATTGTTGAAAGCGTCACCGTTGTGCGAGTCCTAAGAGTCAATTTCATATGCGTAAAATGCATTTTGCCATATAAAATGAAGATACTATCAGTTAAAAGAATGATTTTATATTTACAGTTGTGAAATAGCTTTGAGCGCGAAGGGTTGAAATACACCGAATGGACGTAAATTTCGTATTCGACTGTGTTCGCATGTCATTCCTTATCGACAAGGAAATCGTAAAAAAATACGAGTTACAAGCGAAGCCCCGACGCTTCTCTTGTTTATTCGCTTGATGAAAGTGAAATTTCTTCTTCTTCTTCTTCTTCTTCTACGTAAAACGAAGCATCGCCGTGTCGCCGTACGCTTGACAATGGAACAATAATCGGGCCGAGTGACGAAAGTCATTACTTTGCCATGATAATGCCAGTAATAATTTCATGGTGGCGAAACAGAGATGGACGTCCGGGGAAATCTTTTAGCGGGAATTAAACGCATGCGCGTATTAGAATTGGGCCGAGTGCTCTCATACATGACGAGCATCTCTGTTTTGATGAGAAAGCCATACCGTACATTCGCGTTTCATAACCGGAAGTTGTGACGAGCCCTCTGTATCGCAATTTGCATTTCATATTACGCCGGCGGCCGGATTTTCGAAACTCCGGGCGTCCCATCGATGGAAACACCGCGATAATATCACGGAAGTTCGTCGAAGTTCGAGCAAATACCAGGCGTTTACGCTCTTTAATGTACAGGGTGTCCCAAAAATGTCTCGCAATCCGGAAATGCCGGGTTCCTCGGATCGTTTGAAGCAACTTCTTCCTTTACAAAAATGTTCTCCGAGGCACCGTTAACGAGTTATCAACGAAAAAACAGTGACCAATAAGAATCGAGTACGGCTGACGCGTGGCGGCCCAGCCAACCAGCGCGCGAAGCCCAGTTCCGCTCATTGGCTCGGTCGCCTCGCGCCAGCCGAGCTCGCCTCTCATTGGTCACTGTTTTTCGTTAATAACTCATTAACGGTGCCTCGGAGAACATTTTTGTAAAGGAAAAAGTTGCTTCGAACGACCCGAGGAACCCGCCACTTTCGGATTGCGAGACATTTTTGGGACACGTTGTATATGTTTTCGCTCAGGAACCATCCGATGGTAGTTTCGAACGCGTAGACGCGGCTCCCTAGATCGTTCGTTCCGTTTGTTTCTTACACTTAATTGTTTTAATTACACTATGAACTCACTTATACTCTGAAGAAATTTTGAAGAAGATCCAACTAGCTAGCTCGGACGTTTAGGAAACACAATCGACCACTCCCGAACTACACGTTCCGATATTAAAGCTCTATTGCGAGAGTGTAATGTCACTGTATTGATTTTATATAACCTTAATAAGCTTGTTAACAGATGGACAAGGTGTATTGAAAAGCTGAAGTATTATGTGGATAATTGTTATATTTCTCTTTTGTTAAATTAATTAACACTCGAACGGTGGACCATTCTGGAAGAAAGTACAACGCTAACTTAAACTCGTTGTTAACGAGTTGTTTCAACGTATTTTTTAAACCATTCCAACTAGGCATGGATTCTTAATACGCGAAAATGTAAATTGATAATCAGAAACTTGATATTCGGATAATAATTTTTACCTTGTTCTCGTGTATTTAGGACGCAAATATGTGGTGAAAAATCTTCTTTGTCGAGATTTTAAGAGTTGAAAATTTATGGTTTCACCTCCTGGCACGTGTCCCCTGAACCATAGTCTGCTCCGGTAGTCGGAGACACGTTCCCATAACACACGGTGAAAAAGGAGAGGACGATAACCCTGACCAGGACCTTTTCCTCCGACACCCTCCTATGAAATCCCTAGACGGAGGCATTGCCCTTTGCTGTTTGACTCTCTCTCTCTCTCTCGCTCGCGCTCTCTCACTCTCTCGCTCGCGCTCTCTCACTCTTTCGCTCTCGCTCTCTCTCTCTCTCGCTCTCTCTCTCGCTCTCTCTCGCTCTTTCTCGCTCTCTCTCGCTCTCTCTCGCTCTCTCTCGCTTTCTTTCGCTCTCTCTCTCGCTCTCTTTCTCTCTCGCTCTCGCCCTCTCTCGCTCTCGCTCTCTCGCTCTCTCGCTCTCTCTCTCTCTCTCTCTCTCTCTCTCTCTCTCGTATGTGGGCGTAGATAGTCGTTCATTCTGCTTCAGTTTTAATCCCAACTTAATTTATCCCATGGTGTGAAATTAACATAATGCTAGAAAATTAATATATGAGAGAGACAAACAGTTGCGTTTCCGTTCTCGTACGCTCCTCGGAAATTTCTGCATAAAAGTATGTGTACCTCGGATAATATCTCATTCGCTTGTGTCTTAGGCTTTAATTCTTCCGAGTGTGTTTTACTTTAAACGTAAGTGGGGATATTTGAAAAATTTTACAGCAGAGTGGAGCCTTCGTTATAGATTCACTGATTGTGTCTTTTATTTTGGACGTGACCTAAGTCCATTTATTTTTTAAATCAAGTTATTTAAGGATTTTGTGTTTTAATAAATTTAAAAACATTGGCAATTAATAACATGGTAGTATAATGTAGCATAATGGAATCATTTTTGGATAATGTACAACTAAAAAAGTACCTTTAAATGGATACATGTAAGAATTTATACATTTCTCGTTTTGATTACGACCAAATAGAATTCATCATAAAATGTAACAATTTCCAACTCATTCCACTTACTGGGAAAAAAAGATTTGAAAATTATTTATTTTCATAAAAGATCTACGATGTAGTAGCTATATGAAATAAATTCATTAATCTTTCTTTTTAATCTTTTAGCCAATACTAAAATCATAACTATAATACTAAAATCAATACTAAAATCATACATATTAAGTCTCATTTAAACAGACAAATAAATCTACTCCGTACAGTATTAATTAACCGAACAGCATTTCTTAGAATGCGATTACACAGCTCAATATTTAAACAGAAAGCAAACTATTTCGTTATCAATAATACTGGTTGAAATTCAACGGATGCAATAATCGAGTAAGTGTGTTTCTTTTCCAAATTATGCAACCTGTCTACATTAATAATAATACACAAAGAAGGTGCACGTGTTCGCATTTTTCGTACCACTTTTTGCTATCTGTTAATGTATGTTCCATTGTTACGCACAATAAGTACACACTACTTTCATACGACCTGTCTGGCTGATGCCGATGTCATACTGCTTGTCTGATTACTGCAAGCCCCGTACTACTTATTATTCGATTAATGTCGCCTTCATACTACTTGTTGAATTAATGTCAACTTCATACTACTAGTCTGATTGCACACGCACCCCTTCTACTGTCTATCACGTAACTGAGAGGAGCTCATTAAGAACTAAGGTAATCTATTTTGCGTTGATTTGACCTTCCAGGGATCTGTTTTTTCATGTCTGACGTTTATTATTATTATTTTTATGCTATGAAATAATTATAATATATAATTATTATTATTATTATGCTATGAAATAAAACTATTGTTTTCGTACGAAAAGTAGTTCCATTCTTTCGCGAGAAAATAAACGACGATTTGTTTAATGTTAAGAGTAAAGAAAAGTAAAAGTGTTCGACATTTTTTCCGATAGTTTCGAAATCTTGTGCTCGTAGAAGTCCTGTTTTTATCGGCAACGTGCTGAAATTTTTATATTATATAATATTCTTAATATCCTTGCAAAAGGAAATTATTTTGAAACATGAAACAACTTGTTGAACGACCCGATATTTAAACAATACATTAGTATCGGCTTCAAAATTCATAATGCTTCCGCAACACAAAGAAATATTTATTAAAAATAAAATAAATAAAATATTTATTAATATGCAGTAATAAATATGGTAACACAGAATTTTGCGACAGAAATAAAATGAAACAAAAATTAAAAGGCGCCAGGCTTTTCGGACAATAAGATCGAATTTCACTGGAATATTCTTGCAATATATGATATAATAACTTGAAATATTCCTTGCAAGTTAATTAATTAATTTAGAACAATATAGCTATAATATATATAATATATAATAATATAATATATATATATATATATATATATATATATTATTAATTTATTATATTATACATATAATAAATAATATATAATAATATATAACTAAATAATAATAAAATAGTAAAAGAGACTGAGTTTATTAACATTATCTATCTAGTACGATAATAACACCCGATTCGTGTAAAAACAATGTCCTTGGTACAGTTGCGCTCCTCGCTCGACACAACCGTATAACCATCATTCACACCATGATCTTGGCTCCAAGGGAGCTGAAAAACAAAATACAGCGACAAAGGGATTCGATGGTAGAACCGATGACAAATGGAACGTGGAGCAACGTCTGGCTCGCACGAAACACGAACTAGACCTATATTCTCGTAGCCGCGGTCCCATTCCGTAATTAAAAAGGAGAATCGAAAGAGAACCGTCGCTCCTCGACTCTCGTCGATATCGACCGGCTTTCAATCTTTTTAATAAACAGTTAACACAACTCAGTCATCGGAATTTACTCGAGGGGTCCCGGCATGCTTGTGACACACAAAAGGATTCACGGAGTGGCAATTAGTATGCCAACATTACGGCCGAACATACATAGGTAACTAAGAACGTTATTATCCGCAGCCAAAAGGAATAACTCGATATCAGGTTTCACAAAGTCGCGAAGGGTTCGGCAGCGAGCGGAATGAGCGGAGGCTCCCCGGTTACAATACTTCCATTCATTCCTTTGAGAAATCACTTCTAAACGAGCCGGGAAACAAAAGCGGAACAATAAAACACCGAGTTCTCCTTTCCTTTGCGGCTGTCTCTTTGTTATAAATCGCGCTGGTTTCACTTAACACGAAACTTCACTTAGGTGTAATCTTCCCTTGGAGAAACACCCGCTACGTTTTTTCCCCCCCTCCTTTGTTTAATTCAATCCTAATGTTCGTTTTAATTCAATCAGCAAGGGGAAACAATGTGCGGTTCGCTCGTAACGGAGGAACTTTAGTCCCTTTGCTCGAACCGGCTGATATCCTAATTGGATGGGATGGTATCTGGTTGGAATAGAAAAGAGTAAGTAGCTAAGGATTAGCATTTTAAGTAACCTCCCTTCCGTTTGATATTCGGGCGAATTTTTTTTCTACCAGGCCGCGCGCAGCACACTTCGGCAGAGCACGTAGAATAATTAATATTGATTTTTTTTTTTAAAGGATCTTTTAAAGTGTTCGGAATTCAGGCGAAACTTCGTCGAGGATGAACGTAAATTCCGTTCGGAATTCAATTTTTTTTACGTGGCTGTGTCGAGCGAGGCGACTCGGCAGAAAAATATTCGTACCATTGAGAGCTCATTAAATTGAACTAATTACCCGCCGACTCGCTACGTTCCGTTCAACGACTTCTTAGGTCGCTCGCAGGTCCTCGGATTTCAGAGCAATTGGTTTTATTAACTTTCTCCAGAAATTTTCGTCAAAACTCTGAACTAACAGAAAATACCAGATCACCCGGATAGAATTTACTCTGTCATTATCAGTGAAAAGATATTTTTCAGTTCTTTGAAACTTCGAAAATATTTGACAGCGGATTATTCAAGTATGACATCATCTTATTTTACTCCACGTTACCGTACTGTCACCATGGATTAATTTACTTGAAAATATAAATTAATTCTCAGCGGGTCATAAAACCATTTAAGTTTCAGATAAAGTAATCCTTTATTTTATTATATGCGTGTATCTATTAATGTTTCCTCAAATAATTTATCGAACAGCTTTAAAGAAAATATTTGTAGCATATTTTTTGGGTGCAATTGTTGGAATTAAAAATAAGTTAGAGGCGAGCCACTGATATGTTATAAAATGTTGTAACGAAATTGCTTATTTTATCCGGATTAACTAATGCCAATAAAAATTATTTCGAAATAATTTGTACGAGTTTAATATAAAATAACGCTATTCCCCTGTTAATGTTTTCAAAATAAACGCAAACAAGTAGCAGGGACGACCATTAACATATCTGAAATAAAATTTAACCACTATATATTGAACTACAGGCTATCATGTACGTGATCGTAAAACCTCTTTGAAAACTAGTTCGATGTGCACGCTATTTAATAGAAATCGATTAATCTGGTTGTTTATGATTTTCCGCTTTAACTTCCAGTAAAATTTACATGTACAGGACAATGTCATTACTAAATTGCTGGTTCTCATATTTCAACGAATTTTGATCGATTAGCACCAACGCACGTGTATCGACGATTATGAAAACAAGTTAATTATTATAATAATATTTTAATATATTATTATTATTAAAACAAGTTAATTAATATATTATTATATATATAATATTATATATATATTATTATATATATAATATATAATATTATATATATAATAATATATTATTATATATATTATATATATCTTTTTTTTTGTTTCAAAATATTTATAGTGATCTGAGCGTGTTTAAACTAAATTTCGGAATAAAATTTCGATCGCGACAAGGAAAATTAAAATACATGAAACAGTAAAACATTTCCAGAAACAAATACACATAACCTAACTGGAAAAGAAAGAATTATATTTGTAAGGTTATAAGAGCAGAACACTGCAAAATGATAGGAATATATATTGAAGAAAAGAGAGCGACCAAACTGCAATCTTTGCAACGTAAAACTGACGTTCAACCACCTCTTGTTTGAGTGTAGAAAGTTACGAACTCAAAAAGTGCAACACAAATGAAACCTAAACTTGGCCTTAACCTCAGCTGATCACATTAAGAACACCTTATAGTACCTAAACGACATCGTCTCGAAGTCGATGCGACACAAAACTCCGAAAAAAGAAATAAACCTCGTGTTACACGATATAATTACTATGTCAATTTGACGGCTTAATTTCTTGGTATTTTCCAAATATAGTTCCCGTATTATTGGAACGTCAATCGACGTGACTCAAAATAAATCGTAACTTTAGAAATTTTGAACTGACGTAAATCGTTTGCAAAATTGCTATCCTATGTTTGTTTATAATTATCTGTCGGAAAACTTTCCAAAATTAATTGTTTAAAAAATGGAATTCTGTGCGAAGAACATGTTTATTCGTAGAACATGTACTTTCATCTTTCTTTTGTATATTTTTGCTTACAGAAGCCGCCCTTTCTCGTTTATTGCGGCGATTCCGTTAATTTCATATTTTTACAGATCTTCACTGATTCGAAAAGAGTTTTTATGCCATGTGCATGTGCATGTGGTTTTGAACTGTGTCTGGTTTTATGTTATATTTCTTTCTGTGCTCGTATAGGATGCAATCAAGTGGAGGGCTTTCTGCGTGGCAATATTTGCAATAAAGTTATTCGGTTCTCTTTCTATTACATCTACAGTAATTTTGACACATAGATTTCAAAGAATTTTTTAAACGAAGTAACCTGTGAACATTATCCATATTATTTTTTACACTGCAATTATATATTATATATTAATTATATATTTGTTCATATAGTATCTATATTATTCAACATGCTCTTTCATTCTAAAACTTATTTATATTAACGTATTTGATATATCATTATTTTATATATATATATTAATTACTTCCTATTTGATATGACCGTATTGGGACAAACTGTAAATAAATAAATAAATAAATGAACAAGTAAGATTTGCATTTTCTTCAGTAGAAGATTCAGAGGCTAATGAAGGAAGAATCGCGTTTCTAGCATATAGACGGCGTGGACGAAGCGTTAAACTGTTTCAATTGTGCTGCAATCGCAACGAGAAGAGAACGAAAGAGGAGAGGAGCACGCGAGTTTCACGCCCATCGAGCAAATAATTTCGTTCTCTTAACATACATATATCGAGATTTACGTTGCGAAACGGCGTGTTTCACGCGACAAATTGTTTCCGAACAATTGGGGGCGGAGAATTCGGTATCGGGAAGGTATTTTTCGTCGGGGTCGGAATATTCGCGCCGGCAAAGATGATGCGGGCGCGTGCAGTGAAGCCGAAGCCCTAGAAGATGCATATTTTCTAGACGAACGAGTTGCACACCTTCGGTGATTCCAGAAGGGGATGCGGGTGTTTCTCGGCCGATTTCCCCCGATAGCGAAAATTCTACGGGTGGGCCGAGACTCTCTCGTCTCTCCCCTTCGCCATCCCCGGTTCTGTCGCCATGAATTTATTCGGATGGTACCTGTGTCCCCGGATGTCGCGAGAAACGGAAACGCGAGAACGCTTCCCGATACCCGGACCGAGAAAATTTTCCGTCGTAACGGATGCCAAACACATTTTAAACGATATTCGACGCCTTTACAACGCGACTCGGACGCGTATAAGCTTGACCCATTTCCTACATTCTATGCATTCTGCGCCTTGTGTTCGAGTCGCACTATTTCTCATTCCTCCGACCCTCTTACAGTTCTTACTGTCGAGGTTCTCGGGTATAAGCCGTGTCCCCGGTGGAATTATTTGTCCAACGTTTCGCAAGAATTGCAGCTGGCTTCATCAGGGGGTCGAAGACACGCTGATAATACAGGCTGTCCCAAAAATGTCTCGCAATCCGAAAGTGGCGGGTTCCTCGGGTCGTTCGAAGCAACTCTTTCCTTTACAAAAATGTTCTCCGAGGCACCGTTAACGAGTTATCAACGAAAAACAGTGACCAATGAGAGGCGAGCTCGGCTGGCGCGAGGCGACCGAGCCAATGAGCGGAACCGGGCTTCGCGCGCTGGTCGGCTGGGCCGCCGCGCGTCAGCCGTACTCGATTCTTATTGGTCACTGTTTTTCGTTGATAACTCGTTAACGGTGCCTCGGAGAACATTTTTGTAAAGGAAGAAGTTGCTTCAAATGATCCGAGGAACCCGCTACTTTCGGATTGCGAGACATTTTTGGGACATCCTGTATATACAGACAGAATATACGGTATCAGACTCTGTACAGTACACATCGGACTCTGCCGTCCAGAGAGATAGCCTCGCGCAGAATTCAGCCGTACCTAAAAGGTTAAAGTTCTGATTGATACTATTTGATATGCAGAGAGACACAAGATACACTCGATGTCAATTATCCTTGAGTTGTTCGAGACCTCGTTATTCTCCCTCTTGAATCTGTCCCTTCTTTTTGTCGTAGCACCGCCTCTGCTAGAAATCGACATCGCTGACAAGTGTTATTACTTTTCATCTGCTGTTTGCTATAATCCCGCACTTATTACATAATGATTCGATGAAAAAATCTGGATCGGATCCTTATTCCCTCGCAAGAGACGAGAGCTCAGCGATTCGAGAACAATCCATTGCCCGTATTTGAAAAGTTCCCGGATGTTTCTCAAAGATCGCTGAACTATACGACGCGGCGGGCTGATTGAAGTTGCCGACCAATTCTTCAGCGGATACAAGGGAGTACTGTTCAACTGTCGTTCGTAACGGATCTCCGCGTAAAACTTGAACGGCCGTTCCGTTGCAGGTTCATCCTCGTGGCTGCAACTCTCCGCGAGAAAGTTTTGGATCCACCGATAATTGTTCGGTCCTACAGTGGGGGGGGGGGGGCATTTGCCTGATTCCACTCGCCGAAATTATTTTTCTCGCTTGATGTATCTAAAATGTATCTATTCGCTTATTACAGTATTCTAACTCGGAAAGGAATAATTGTATACAAATAAAGGTAATTATAAAGGAATAAAAATTATTACTAAAATATTCAAAATATTATTTTTATAATTTGATAGATTAAAAACATGCTTATATATTTATTTACGGTATTTTAAACGTAGTGGGAATAATTCTAAACATTACAGAGCAAATATTATCATTATTTGCGTTGCGTGATGATTAATTAATATATATTAATTATTATTAATTATATATATATAGGTATATATATATATATATATATATATATATATATATATATATATATATATACCTGGCCGGTTGTACCACGATTTTTGGGACACCGTGTATAATTTTTACATGTCGTTTCTAACATCTTTTTTTATGTAAAGGGTTGACTAGAGACGCATAGTTCCTATCAGACTTTTGTTCCTATAGATGAGTACTGTATGTTGCAATGAAAAAACATTCGACCCGTTGAACTCGATTTTCAAGGTCAAGGATAATTTTACGGTCCATCTTTGTAACAGATCTCCGCCCCGATCCATAGGTATAGTATCAGGCTACGACGGTCGTGACATATAATTTTTATACATCCTATATAAAAAGTTACAACGCTTCAAACTCGGCTGACGCGAAAGACACAGGAAAACGCAAAGCACCGTGGTAGATAGCACGAATACATATAATGTTATCTCTGCATAGAAGCGGATATCAGAGAAAAAAGTCACGGTTTTTAGAAGCTTTTATATTGGGTTGGCAATTAAGTAATTGTCTATTTCAGTTATAGACGTCTCTCGCTCCCATTTTTATGGTATCCGTAAATGTTATATCATAAAATTATTATTATTCTTATTATCATGTCACCAAGTGTACGAGTACAGTAATTTCTCCCCAATTTGCGCTCAGATTTCGCATAAAAATGGACAATTTTGGGAAGAGGAGATAAAATTAATTGGGTTGACAACTAAGTAATTGCCGATTTCAGTTATAGATGTCTCTCACTCCCATTTTTATGATATCCGTAAATGTTATATTATAAAATCATTATTATTCTTATTATCATATTACCAAGTGTACGAGTACAGTAATTTCTCCCTAATTTGCGCTCAGATTTCGCATAAAAATGGACAATTTTGGGAAGAGGAGATACAATTATTGGGTTGACAACTAAGTAATTGTCGATTTCAGTTATAGATGTCTCTCGCTCCCATTCTTATGATATCCGTAAATGTTATATTATAAAATTATTATTATTATTATTATGTTATTTTTTATTATCCGTGAACGTTAGCAACTGAACAAATTGAATGCAGCGGTCAAGGAAAAGCGACCAGAATTGGTCAATCGTAAAGGTGTCATTTTCCAGCAGGACAATGCTAGGCCGCACGCGTCTTTGTCCACTCGGCAAAAATTGATGGATATTGGTTGGGAATCGATGTTACACCCACCATATAGCCCTGATCTCGCGCCATCGGATCACCACTTATTTCGATCCCTGGACAACTCCCTTCGTGGTAAAACTTTTAATGACGACGACGCTGTAAAATCTCACTTAACTCAGTTTTTGGCCGAAAAGGATCAGACTTTCTACGAGCGTGGAATTTTCAAGTTGTCGGAGAGATGGCGAAAGGTCATCGAACGAAATGGAAAATACATTACAGATTAAACTTCGTTCCAAGTAATAAAAATTTGTTATTTCATTGAACAGATCAGCAATTACTTAGTCGCCAACCCAGTACAACACCGTCATTTTGTTAACTCGCCGCAGACGAAGTGGATAACGTTTCATCCAACTCGAAAGAACGTCCATCAACGGGAACGGTTATCTGCATATTCGAAAGACATTTGCCAAAGGAGAACTGATATATGTAGATCTCTAGCACGCTGAACGGAAGACGAGCTTCTTCACGAAGTTGAGAATGAGACGTTACAGTTTCGGTTGAAATGTTCTTACAGATCCCAACGTGAGTAGCAAACTTACAAGAATCACGTGCCATTTCATTGTCGAATTCGCCCAGCTTCCACTGTATACGAAAGTAGCACGATGATAGATGTGCCCTCTCTCAGTATGCACCATATGATACTGAGCACCCTGAAGGACACTAAGTCTGATCTATGTATACTTTATTACACGATGTTACAAGTGATTCGCAATCTCGGATATGGCAGTTGGGTTCTTTGTTCGACGATGGTATTGTCGCGTTGTCGTGAATTTGATTTATGAGGTGTCAGGGATCCATAACTGGCGAGTGGTAGAATTCGAACGAGTTTCGGACATGTTTAATTATAATACGGGTATTTAATTATATACAGAATGTCACGTGACAATGGTACAATCAGCAAGGGTATGATTCTACATGCAAAAATAAGTCGAGAAAAAGAATAACATGCTTTCATTTGAGGCTTCGCTTTCAAGAAAAACTAGGTTGAAAAAATAATAATTAATAACTAATAATAAATAGCTATAAATAACTATTATGCAATACTTGAATAGCAATCAAGTGGCGCGTCAGGTCATGACGTACCAATTTTACTTCTCGTTATACTACAAGTCGCGTCAACTTGACACATCTGTCAACTCAGTTTTCTCGAAAACGGAGTCTTAAATGACAAAATGTTACTGTTGTTTTTTCGAGTTATCGTTTGACGTAGTATCAGTTGCGCCACCAGTTACATGACACCCTGTATATAGATATATTATTTAGAAACCGGCACAATTATTTAACGAATAACCGACAGGAAGAAACATAAATGAACATAATCGTAAACTGCAATTGAAAAGAAAAATTCGTTCTGGCACATCTGAAAAAAGGTACAAGTTATTTGGTCGAATTTGACAAAAGTTATTCCGTTCTAAAAAGTGTTCGAATACATTCGTGAGCCACCGTATATTTATTGTTCCTTTTCAGTGGATAACAGTCACCATCAATTTTCAAAAAAGAAGATGTCACCGATTTATTAGCATAAATCGATAAAATTATGCCAACGGTCAAGCTGCTTGAACTATTTTTATCGCTTATTCCAAGGAAACTACAATTATATCCGTTTTCGCAATAACCAGACACATGTTTTCCAGGAGAAAGAAAAACTACTTCTTCAAGAAATTCACTCTAGCCTGAAAAAACACTTTCCGGGAACACATTATTTTTTTACCGCGTTAGAAGGTTGCGGGTACGCTTGGGAGTACAGTGCAGAGGAAATACCGAGCGCAAGGTGTTACATTTTTCGCAGCTGACCCCTCGATATAGCTCTTTTCTCAGTTCGTTGGTTTGGCCGAACGAGGTTCCGTTTGTCGAATCTGTAAATGACCACGGTCACCTCTTCAGCTTCATGAGGAAACAAGTGCGAAGGAATCAAGGGCGACGACGTAACATCGAAGCACAATGGGCTCTCGTTGCGTCCGCAGACTCTTCCGAGAAGAAGTCTTCGCGGGATTTAGAAACGGCGGCGAGCCGATTATCCGCAATCATTCGCTTTGTCGGGGGAGAGATCGTGTCGCGAGTTCTCGGTACTGGGGAGAAGAATAGACAGAAATGAAAGGACTCGCGGTTGATGAAGACACTGCGCCACGAGCTTATACAACTGTGTGTGAACCGATGGAGAAAAGTCGTATGACATTCGAAACGTTCTAAAATTTTATTTCTGACCTCTCGAAGTAAATTCGATTCACGGGTTCGATACTCTTACTCGTCGGCAGATTATTCGTGCAAGTTGATTCCATATCGCTACGATAGAAGTGACTTGACGTCAATACAGGGTGTCCCAGGTTTTAATGTTCAAACTTTGTTAGTGTATTCTATGGCACAAAGTAAGGAAAAAATGTTATGTAAAGATAGGACATATAGAGCTTTATTAAGAATATTAATAATATTTATACATTATATTATATATTTTATATTATATTATATTATATTATATTATATTATATTATGTTATGTTATATTATATTATATTATGTTATGTTATATTATATTATATTATATTATATTATATTATATTATATTATATTATATTATATTATATTATATTATATTATATTATATTATATTATATTATATTATATTATATTATTATATTATATATAATAACATATTAATATTTATACGGAGTCAATTTGACGTGCGTCACCATTTAGAGGTTAAGGTTGCATACCCCTTCTTATGGGTTAAATCAGGGTTAGGGTCGCAGTCAGCGGCTCGAAAGTGGTCAATTAAGTTTCTTAAAAGTCCAATATAGGACGCGGCGGTTTCTAAAACGTCAACTTTTACGTTAATTGTAGAGTAATTTGTAATAATAATATAATTGTCTGACGTCATAAGATGGCCACCGCTGAGTATACTGTCAAATATTAATTATTTACCAATTATTAATTACTGATTATTAAATATATTATTATTAATTATATATTATTACCAATATTACACCAATTACTAAATTGGTAATTGGTAGGTTAAACGAAATACCCGCAACACTTGCAAGTTGCTTGATACACGGATTTAATTTTTTCGTAGATTATATTCAGCTTTTCGTAAATCGAATTATCTCTTTTGTAGATTTTATTCATCCTTTTGCAAACAAATCCTCCATTTTGCAAATGGAATTTCGCAGACGAAAATTGGCCGCCCTTAATTTAATTTCTTGATTCAAATAATAGAAATTTCATTACAAATGATTAATTTTCATGAATCTCTGAATGGCATTCGATGTTTTAATTTAATGTGAATTTCATCGAGAATAATTACAAACGAATGAATTTAATTTGCAAAAGGGAGAATTTCATTTGCAAAAAAGCGAACATTGTCTGCGACAGGATTAATTTGGAGTACAAACAGGTAACTATGGTTCAGAGAAGGATTAACTTCGAGTGGAAACCCGAAAAACCTGCAAACTCCTTTTTTTACTCTTCTCAGAGAAAAATTTGCAAATTTCATTCAAGACACCCCCTAGAATTGTGGCACTGGCTGGAAAAGTAATCTGTGCTAAATTTTAGATCGATCGGACAACGAGGACGCGTGCCTCATCGAACTTAAAAATTCGTTATTTTTGAAAATTGTTCTTCTCCATTATAGTACATCGTAAATATTCATGTTTATAAATCGTCCCTTTTATCTTTCCATGCTCCATAACTGTACGGAAAGAAAATGTAGCGTTATAACGGAAAAAATGAATCACGATCTCAAAATCACGAAGATTTACATTAAAAACGTTTTTTCTTTTCAATTATGTTTAAGGTTAAATATAATTAATGGGTCATCTAAATCAGAAGTGGCTTTTTTGAATTGCGAGCATTTGCCTACTGTTTTAATGTAACAAATTGATAAATTTCATGTTTATTTATGCGGTTTTTAAAATTGTACAGTACTTTTCGATGGGTATAATATTTCATGTAATTTTAACGCAGCCCTCTGTTTACTGAAAGATGCACCATCGACGAGATTATAAGCTTACTTTTCATAATTAACGCGTTCGCTTTCACATATTTGCATAATAATCACAATTTCATAATATGCGACTGAAGTAGTAAATATATGTGTATTGCGTGTATTATTATTTGGAGCTTTGATGTAGTACAAATATTCCGAAAATCAATAATACTATCTCGCAGTATGCTTTTAATGTTTCATATAGCGGATATGTTTCATTAAAGTGGTTATATCATTTTGCAGCACCGAAAAAGAGGTTTTCCACTGCAGGCTTTCATCACGGATGTTGAACGAACCAACGGTACGGAGAGAGAGCATTGCGATAATTTATTATTCATTTTTGTTTACCTTTCTTGTACACCGCGGTGGAGAAAAAGACTCGGAAGACAAACGTGTACAGCGATGAATACATTTTTGTACGTTTACAAAAGCTACAAGAACTTGCTTGGATTTAAAAAATGTAGCCGAACCATTTTTGGAACTGAAATGAAACGACCCCCCCCCCCTAAATAATGAGAGATAGATCACAATGAATATTGAAATATGAATAAAATTTAAATAAAATTTAAATATAAAATAAAAATATGGTAAATGAGATATATCTAAGACAAACAGTAGTGGTTCCGAAAAATTATCTTAATTTCTTAAAAAAATGGAGTTCGAAGAAAATCCTTAACTTATGCCTGTTCGTAAAATATTGAATTTAGAGAAAATTTATTAGCACGCTGAAAATCTCAAGCTTTGAAGAAAGCTGAGAAAGGCGATTTCTTGTTCCTGACGAAGTAGAAATGTCCCCTTAAAACAGTTATACTAATCGTTTTCAATTATATAAATGGTTTTATAAACATCAAATTATTTAATAGCGTAACATTCGGAGAATGTTTGAAAATATTTGAAGAAATATTTATACGAATCCACGATTCCATGTATTTTCTCGCACGTCGTTCTTGTTTTTCTAATTCTACTTTTGCATTAATAATTAAGTAGGAAATTTGTACGTGATAGCTGATTTTTGATACACGATTATTTAAAAATCGAAAGAACAAGAAAAGCAACTTCAACGATTCATTCCTAGTTTCGTTAATTTTTCAACTGGAACATTGATTCGCAAAGATTTGCAGGCCATTTCCGGATTGCGAGACATTTTTGGGACACCCTGTATATATTAAACAACTAATTGGCGCATGACGCTGCTGCGTCTCCTGATTGTTAATTCACCCTTTATTTTTTAACAACTTCCCCCGTGTCAAGGCATGTTATTGCAAGGTTCCTCAAACTGCATATTACATTTTTGTTATATTTATTTTATATATTATATATTATTTATATATTATATATTATTTATATATTATATATATTATATTATATATTATTTATATATTATTTATATATTATATATACTATATTATATATTATTTATATATTATATATATTATATTATATATTATATATATTATATTATATATTATTTATATATTATTTATGTATTATATATATTATATTATTTATATATTATTTATGTATTATATATATTATATTATATATATATTTTTTATACTTGTTATATTTACGTAGCTGAAGCCGCCTAGTGGCGAACATGCGAAGGCCAGAAGGAAGTACAGTGGGTAACAGCTTATATATCCTTTGAAAGGATCGCCAGTGATTTTCAGGTCGAGTTAGACCGTTGCAGAGCGCTTCGATACCTTGGAACAGGAACGCGTTGTTTTTCGGTTTACGTAGGAAGTCGGTCGAAAGAAAATTAAAGCGCTCGCATTAAAGCCCGCGCAAGACGTTGCCGCGCACGGTTAATGTTGTTCCCTTCTTGCGTGGCTTCGTTATCTTCCTAGTTCGCCTGTCAGAAGACGGTCGAAACCCTTTCCCCAATGGAATGGGTAGATTTTACGAGACGCGGGGAAACTAGTTTGGCCCGGTTGTTTCAGCAGCTTCGATTTGATCAGGACAATAGTTGGAGAAGAAGTCACGGAGTCCGTAACATCTGAACTCCGGCGATGCCAAAACGTAATCAGGTTAAATCTGATAGAACGTTTTCGATCTAATAGTCCGCAGAGATTTCCTTACGGTTTGCAAACAAACTGCGAATAAACACCAGAAATGTTGGAACCATCGTGTTCGTTGCTGCTTAAAATCCGATTCTTTTTTTCAACGCGATCAGCGAACGAGAGGCAGTTCCATTTTTCATTGTGTTCTTTATTTATTGCAGATACGTCAACAGAAACAGATACAAATATTTACGCTTTCGTGGACGGCGTGGCTATTCTTTCCACGGAAAAAGAGAAAAACATAGAAACCGCAACAACTATATTGCGAATAGAGTAAAAATTGAGGCAAATAAATGGCTACATATAATAACATTTACGTTTAATAAGAAAAGCCATCTTCCAAAATTAGAATGACAAATCTAAGAGTACCACAAATAAATGCAATTAAATATCTTGGACTTGATTTTGATAGCAGATTGAGATAGAAGAAACAAATTCAGGAAGGAATGAGACAAATAAAATTCACTAGGCAAAATGTGTACCTGCTTACTGGCAAAACTAAATGTTAACAACAAACTACAACTCTATAAAAGGATTGTTAAACTCATTTAGAAAAGTATCATTATATCAGTATCAATATATATCGCTCATTTAAAATATATCAATATCATCACTCATTTTAAAAAGTATCTCCATGTTGAAATGAAGACACTAACAATAAGAGAGCTTGAAATAAAAACTCTCAGCTTAGAGATAACTCCGCATAGTATCTAAATATTTAAAAATACTCGCTCAGAGTTTCGTGGAGAAGTTATGTTTGATCAAAGTATGCATCGAATTCCGCATTGACAGCATAACGGAGCGCAGTAAAAACCAGTTTAAAAGCGACTATTGGAACCGTTGAAAGAATGATAAAAGGTTTCAACAATTTCAAACGTCGTAAAATGCTAAAGATACGGCCGCTAACCATCGGCCATAAACAAGCGAGATTAGAGTCCGCAGTGAAACGTGTACAGTGACATAAAAAAATGAGAAAGGGACCATCTTTTCTGGTAGAAAGCTTTCGAGTTGGATGGCCCCGATGGTCTAAACTATTATTTTCACAATTTACGGAAGAATAAAGTCGCATGAAGGCGACAAAGAGGTGGCCGATAGTGTCGCGCTATAGCAATAAAGTGTCATCGATAAACTGGATGGGAAGTTCATACCTAGAACATTGATATAACGAAATATGCGCGGACGTCGCAACAGTGGTCCGTTTCCATGCAAAAAGCGGAAAAAGGTCGGTTTTAAACAATGTCTCCGTTATGCATAATTTATTCACTGGTAGTCAATTAAACGTACGGCTTATTATCTACTACGATCTTTTCGACCATTTGTTCATTTTTGACAGATTGAAATAGAAGAAACAAATTCAGAGAAAATTTTTATTAATCATAAATTATCAATCATTGTAACGGTATGAAATGTATATATTATACATATATAATTATATTTCCAACGTTCTTTAGCTTTGTTGATATATAAATACTTCATATATATAAAGTGTTTCAACTAAAACTGCATTTATATCAACAAGGCTAAAGAACATCGGAAATATAATTTTTTTTTTCATTTCCATAGACAATGTCGTTATTACTATAAAGAACTTAATATACTTGAGGTTGCGTCCCGGTCTTCATTATTTTAGTAACATTGAGAGGAAGCATTTAATTTTGTTTTACAAAAACAATTTCTCGCCGAATCTCGCGCATCTGTTTATAATTATTGACTGAACGGTAAATAGTTACAAAAAATGTTTTTCCGTAAGGATTGTTCTTTCTTTCTTATCTGTCAATCCTGCAGCCTGAAGTCATCTGGGCATAGAACAATGACTACGAAATATAATATATTTTGCATATAATATATATATTTTGCAAAATATAATAATTTTGAATATAATATATATATTTTGCAAAATATAATAATTTTGAATATAATATATATATTTTGCAAAATATAATAATTTTGAATATAATATATATATTTTGCAAAATATAATAATTTTGAATATAATATATATATATTTTGCAAAATATAATAATTTTGAATATAATATATATATTTTGCAAAATATAATACTTTTGAATATAATATATATATTTTGCAAAATATAATAATTTTGAATATAATATATATATTTTGCAAAATATAATAATTTTGAATATAATATATATATTTTGCAAAATATAATAATTTTGAATATAATATATATATTTTGCAAAATATAATAATTTTGAATATAATATATATATTTTGCAAAATATAATAATAATCTTGAATACAATATATATATTTTGCAAAATATAATAATAATCTTGAATATATATATTTTGCAAAATATAATAATTTTGAATATAACACTGCAGCAAGTGGGCTTCAATTTTAATGGAAAATTGGATATTTTCGAAAATTGCATTACGAGCCGTGAAAAATATACGCAGAATGTAATATCAGAAATTAAACACAAATTTTCCAGGCCAAAGACCCCAGAAATTATTGTTAAATAAAATCACGACGAAACCTTACACCTTACAACTTCCAAACCGTTTACAACTTCTATCACCATGTGAAACCAAAGCATAAATGATGCAGGTGATGAAGGAAACACCACTTCGGGTCAAAGTAAAGTTATCTTATTAGATTTAGGTGTATAGGTGTACAGGTATATGAAGTATGTGTCTATACTTCATATCGTATTCATTTTAGTTTTGCAGATCATCATTGGATTACAGATGATTAAACTGTTCAACAAATGCATTAGAATGACTTATATGAATGAATTATATGACTATTATTATTATTATATATTATTATTATTATATATTATTATTATATATTATTATTATATATTATTATTATATATTATTATTATTATATATTATTATTATTATATATTATTATTATATAATTATATAATTATATGTGCCTAAATTGTATAACTTTTCGCCAGAAATCCCCATAAAACCGTGCTTTTAATCAAACAAATAATGGAAACAATTTCGACCGTCTAAATCGACGAAATACGCAGCCGTGCGTCGCCGGTAGTTGTTCAAAGCGAGCGACCAGTCGACTAGGACGTAATTAAATTTATATTTCAATTTCGATGGACCGGGCGAGCCCGGTCCCGTGATCCACCTGGTAATATTCGTTCCCGGCAATTCTAGTTCTAATATCACGGAAATCTCGGCCGCTCATTCATCCCCCACCCGAATGCCGCGGCGGCCTTCTCTCTCTCCTCTCCTCTCTCTTCGCTCCTCCCACGGACCGTTGCCATCGTCGGGGGAGGGGGGAGGAAAAACGATCCACAGAATTATAACACTTCCCGGCTGCTCGACTTGAATTAAGCCCATTTTTAAAACGCTCCGCGCGACCGCTCCCGTCGGCTTTTTCGCCTCGGTCCTACGCTATACCACCTGTATCGCGATTTCTTCTAGCTAATATTTCAACCGGAATTGTGCTGGCTGCGAAGTCTACGGAAATTAGATCTCAGCCGTGTCCAGCGCAATTTCGAGCCGCGGCATCAACCAGATAATACGCTCGTAAGTCTCACGGAACTGTGTTGTCCGCGAGCTTGATACCATCCGATGCGATCTGAGCACGGATAAACACACACAGGTGTGTGTGTGTGTGTGTGTGCGTGTGTGCTAGAAGCAACACGGCTTCAACATTCGTTATATTTGCTGTTCATTATCGGATTACCTGGACGTTATGTTTATTTCGATGCGTGTTCGTTGGAGATTTATTTCGGCGGACTTTTGTTGAAAATTTATCCCGGTCCCGCGAATTTGCGCTTCGAAAGTTCGGTGCAGAGGATAAGCCCAACTTCTAGCTAAACGCGCATAGATTACCACGCTGGTGTCGTTATGGTCTAGAAAGAGGAATAAGAGTGCCGAGAAACTTGATTTTACAAGAGAAGCATTTTTCTAAAATCTTTGTCTCTATTAATAGCTTTGTCTCTATCATGCGTCATTCTCAACTCTGTAAACATTTCTCACCCATTTGTAGCATTCGAAAAATTGTTTTAATTTCTAAAATTTCTGTCTCTATTACGTCATGCGTCATTCTCAACTCTGTAAACATTTTTCACCCATTTATATATATAGTATATATAGTATATAAATAAATACGAATAAATACAAATAGTATATATATAATATATATAAATAGTATATCAAAAGCTCTAAATGCGAGGTCTACAAAATAAGAAGAATAATTCACAAATTCGTTCCTCTGATTTGATTAAATTCGTTTCATTTATTATATGGTTATTATATGGTTTGGTTATAGTAAGAAAGAAATAAAGAAGACTAAATCTTCCTGCTTTTACATTTCACTCATATAACCATATTTTGTGATGGCTGACTAGCATGATTCTATCGCAATTGTACGAACCTCGCTGTATATTGAAAAATAAATATTTCTAATAACTTGAAGTACACTAAACTAAAAGTATTTGCAATATAAATCGCCCTAAGTTTAGAGTACACATTTTACGCAGAATACTTGATAAATTGTGAAACGAGAAATGTGGACTTCGAATAATAAAATGAGTTCCTTGTAATTCACGAATGTATTTGCATTATTTGTGGGAAATCTTCGTTAAATGCGAAAAATAAATAAACGTTCGATTGAAGTATCCTGTTATTCTCAGCTCGTCGCAATTTTTCACCATGCTATGCGACTTTTTGCGTAATTCGAAGAGCGTGTCATTCACGGGCTATCTGTATATCAAATTCTACATATTTGTATAACTTTTCAGTTAAGTATTTCTGGTAATAAACTTTTCGAAGATTTATAAAGAATCGAGTGAAAAATTTTTTAATTGGTCCTTCGTTTGCGTTAACATTCGAACGGCAGACTTTCTTGAGAAAAATATAATTTAGTATGCATAGGATTATTATTATTTATTTATTATTATTATTTTATTATTATATATTTATTATAATATATTATATATAATATTATTATAATATATATATTATATTGTTATATATTTATTATAATATATTATATATAATATTATTATAATATATATATTATATTATTATATATTTATTATAATATATTATATATAATATTATTATATATTTATTTATCATTATTATTTATTTATTTATTATTATTTATTTTTCTTTTAGACACAGTAGTTCTTCTACAAACCGTAATGGAACATGTGAAAATCTAAATGAATTGTCAGGAACTAAATAGTCAAACAACGGTATCCATATTCTGTGTCCAAGTCGGCTGGAGCCTCGCCGTCCGCCTGTTAATTATTACCGTATCGTTAAACTCGATTGTTCGTGAGTATTATCGCAGCGGTAGGTTCTTCAGGTTTTAAGCTATCGTCGTACAGTTTCGAAGTTATTGCTGCTATCTTGTCGACGTCTCATAATCATGCCGGAGACTATCGTTATAATATGGAACGTTTCGCTATAAGTTGTTCGTCAGCTGCCTGTCTTGCCTGCTGTTTGACCCCTTCTCTTTTTGCTGAAGGAACTCTGAACTACCGTGACCACGGAGTCACACTTCGTAAGCCACGAAACTTGCACCTTCCTATTCAAGTCATTGTGTCAAAGAGATTTGTGATTTCGTGAAATGGGTCGCCACGCTTGAACTATTGCAAAGCGTCTTCCTCTTTCTTCAGGGGAAGAGACAAATACCTCCAACAATTAGTTGAGAACTAATGTACAGAGGTATTTTGCCATGATGCTTTCTATAACTTGTAACTAGACTGCGGATATTTATGGAAATGCATAGTTTTTAGAAAATAGATCAAGCAATGATAGCTGGGCAGAAATAAGTTTCATAATTAAAGGATATTAATAATATGTAATATATATCATATATTATTATTATATATTATATTATATATTATATTATATTATTATATTATATTATATTATATTATATTATATTATATTATATTATATTATATTATATTATATTATTATATTATATTATATTATATTATTATATTATATTATATTATATTATATTATTATATTATATTATATTATATTATATTATATTATATATATAACATAATTATTATAATATTAATAATAATAAACGTATTTTTCATTTTGCACTTTTCACATAATGTATACATGTTGCACATTTATCATTAAAAACATATGCAAAAATATACTGCATACGTTATTTGCCGCGTATATGTGCATATATATAATGCTTATATGAAACATCTATCTTCTTAAACTAATTTGATCTGTTAGTAAGCACTCGTATCATAAATGGATAGTGTATATAACAGTAATATTATCAATATAGTGCTGAGAGTACGCCGCAACAAATCATGTTTTCGCAACCTTGTGGTTAGTAGATTGAACGTTAGGAGTGGCTGTTAGTATTTCGAATTCGGGTAGTTCAGTTTGATCAACGAAGCGATAAGGTGAATTTTGTGTGTGTTTAATAAAGACTCGTTTAAACACCTTCCCACGACCACGATTCAGAAATTAGAAACCGTGGCTTTACAATTACAGTAATTTCTCCCTAATTCGCGCTCGGATTGCGCACAAAAATGGACGATTTGGGAGAAAGAGACACGATTATTCGAGCCCCGTTTGTATAGTTATTGGCAATCGGTAACTACAAAAACGAGCCGCAAGATTCGAATAAATTGTCCTCTCCCAAATTTTTGTGCACAATCTGAGCACGAATTAGGCAGAATTACTGTAAATCGTTCCACAGGGATGTACGTGAACTGTAAAATTCACTAGCAACCTTGGTGATAGTGGAGAAAAAATTGAAAGGAAAATAAATGCTATTTTAGAAAAGAAAGGATATTTTAAAAAATAAAGACAAGTTTCATGTATTTTTTAAGCGGTGAATTTGTAGAAGAATCGACACCTGTACCACACACAATTAATTTTTACTGATAAACGTCATCAACTAACGCCATCGAACTTAGAAAAAATGATTGTAATTTACTGCAATTCGAATAGTTGTTAATACTTAATATTACTAACACTTAATAGAGTATATATATAGTATATATAATATAATAATAATATAATATAAATATAATATAATAATAATAATATATAATATAATATAATATATATAGTATATACTGAAAAATGTCATCAACTAACGCCATCGAACTTAGAAAAAATGATCGTAATTTACTGCAATTCGAATAGTTGTTAATACTCAATATTACTAACACTTAATATAGTATATATATATATATATATATATATATATATATATATATATAAAATATAATAATAATATAATATAATATAAATATAATATAATAACAATAATATATATATATATATATATATAGTATATACTGAAAAATGTCATCAACTAACGCCATCGAACTTAAAAAATATGATCGTAATTTACTGCAATTCGAATAGTTGTTAATACTCAATATTACCAACACTTAATATAGCATATACAGAATGTCGGAAATATTTGCATATTTTTCGTGCACATATTTGCATACTTTTCGTGCATAAATGTCGTATGCTTTTTGCATATTTATCGCGCATAAACATACGCAATCTACTTACAACAAAATAGGAATGATATATTATGAAAATAACGGAAGCGTGTTTGTGTGGAGACATTTCGTGAGATTCATTTTAATGAACGTGTGAGAAATATTTGTTTTCTGTAGAAAAATGATCTTTATGCAAATGCATATTTTTTTGTTAGAATATCTGGCGAACTGGTGGAATTTGGACCTGGACATTTGTTTTATCATTACCGTCATATTGTTTTTATTTTGCATATTGGATAAAATTTACATATCGCGTACTCTGCATAATAATTCTACAATATACAAGATGCCTCATTTTAATCCCTACATGCGATTATCTCGAGAGAACTATTATTCATTATTTGAAAAAAATGTTTCATCGAAAATTTAGTGTCGCCGTTTTGTTTGTATCTACACGCGTGAAGAACACACGAACGTCTCCATTGCTTTTTTAAATGGAATTTATATTTGTCGGACGCGGGTGTAAAAGAATGCAATTCAGTTTCTTTCGTTGCACAGATCAATCTTGTTAACAATTTAATAAGCTTGTAAAATAAACTTTTGATTCTACCTTTTTTATTATTATTATTATTAATATACATTTATATTATTATTATATTATTATTACATTACATATTTATATTATTTATATTTATTATTATTATTATTATTATTATTATTATTATTATTATTAATATATATATATATATATATATATATTATTATTATTCTACTACTAATCTATAGCAGAAAAATTGAGATACGCTTACGAGCTTTGTCCTCTGCCTTCGCATAATCATCATAAGATATCAAATCAATTTAATTAATTTAAAGTAATTATTTAAATTAAATATTAATTAATTTAGATTAAATGAATTTAAAAGGAGTATTGACTCCTGTTATCCAAAAGCATTACGCTGAAATTCCTTTGTATATTTGGTCAAAAATTCGGTAGAGACGCAAATCTTTAATCGCCGCTATTCGCTTGTTATTTTTAACGCATAATAACGGATAGCATTATTCTTTATATCGGCGTAGACATGCAAAAAGTTTTCAGAGTCGGATGCTGCATCGAGAAGGCTAAGAAACTTATTCAAGGCGACGAACAATTTCCATATTAATCACCTGAGAAATGCGAGAATTAAACTTTAGTTTTTAAGTGTAATTACACACAGTAATACTCATAATTGTCCCAAGAAATTGTACGTGTTACCACGACTTGCGAGATAATTATAAATGCTCTATGCTGAAATTCGTGCGGATGATTTCTAATTCGTATAATTGATGCAGATTTTATTCCGCAAAGATTTTAATGTATAGAAATGTACAGAAATGCAATTAAAATGCATAGAAATCTTTTGATATATATTTTTTTTTTATTTATTCTTTTCCTATACGATTTAAAGATCAAAATACAATTCTTGTGTCACATGTAAATTTTAATTCGAATACGCGTTCAAGCAGCGTTTATTTATCAAACTTTTATGTGAACTCGATTGTGTTTAAATTAAATATCCATTGTAATTATCGCTTAGTAAAATGATATATGCGTACTTGTGATATGTACTTTATACTTTATGTAAAAGCAAAGAAGATATGTAATCTTTTTAGATTCACCCATCAAAAACATATGTTAATCAATTTGACACGTTGAGCACCGCTTTTAGTGCTATTGAAAATTCATTCTTATCGTAATATATTCGAACGTACTGAATTAAGACGTTTCAGACGCAAACGCTATTTTCAATTTTATTAATCGAATTACTTAGAGATTTCCTGTGATAATTCTCGTAAACGATTTTCGTCATTCAACGTGTTATTATATTTCAAGCGGACCGTTTCCGATCATTCGACCGGAACAGTTTCAGAAAGTCGTTCGAAAATTAGCGTATCAATATACTCTATAGAGTTCCATTTGATTTTATTTAGCTCCATGACGTTTCTCTTGAATACATTTCCATCAAAAGTCATCGATTTCGTGAACCACTTCGGTTGCGCAAACCGTGATACGCTTTTTAATACCGACAATATCCGAGCAACGTGCAGACCATCTGCATTGGAAATCAAGTGAAAAGCAAGATATTCCTCCGCTTCGATGGTCGCCCCCAGTTCAATTGGGAAAATTTCAACTAAACCGCTAATCAATGGAATCCAACGGTTACAACGAAGAGAAGACGGGGGATTAAGAGATAATAGTCTGTCGGCGGTTTAGCATGGCGGGGGCCTGTACGAATCGGCGAAAATGAGAGACCGGTTACTCACATTGGACGTCGAGCAGGATGCTGGCGTTCATGGGCATCGTCAGCCTGACGTGCCGCGCGACACACACGATGGTAGCGTTGTGGTGACCTCTCAAGACCTTAAGGTGAGCCCCACTGTGCCTGCCAGATGTCGAGGGCAACACGGTCAGATTGTCCGGCGGTTGCTCCGGACCGTCCAAAGTGGCTTGAGACAGAGTCATTCCCCATGCTAAAACAGGCGGCGGGTTCCCACCCTCGGCGGCGCACTCCAACGTCAACTCGGAGCCCTCTTTCACTGGCACAAACTGGTTTCCTGGATCCAACCTACGCCCATCTATCAGCAGATACGTCCCCCGAGGCGCCTCTGTAACAAATCCAAGCATCCGTTGAGTCCTTCGATTCGTGATCCCGTAACGATGAAAAATCTTATTGTGTGCACCGGGTGTACCGAAATCGTTTCCGCAATGCGCGACGATAACGTAGCACATAGGGTAGATGTCACGGTTTCCGTCCCAATTTCCCCCGGATTAAAAGCATGTAGAGAAAGAACAGTTTTATGGTAGGTAAATAATCGATTGGTACACGTAACGAAAAATAGAAATCATAAATTTATGTACTAAATAATATAATATATAATAATAATAATAATATAATATTATAATATAATAATATTATAATTAACATTATATTATAATAATATTATAATTAATATTATATTCTAATATAATATTAATTATATTATAATGTAATATTAATAATATAATTTTTCTATACCGTTTTAATCCGGGAGCACGGAAACTGGGACATCCACCTTAGTGTAATTAATATAACAATATAATTAATATTATAATATTAATTATATATATATATTATAATATTAATATTATATTATAATATAATATTAATAATATAATTTTTTTTTCTATACCGTTTTCCACGAATATTGTCGTATATAACAATGGTTTCCGTATTATACGCCAAAGTTACAATCTATCGCACTACAGTGATTTCTCCCGGAAATGCCAAATTTCGAGTTGCTGTGAATTTCCTTACGAAGGAAAGCATTACAGCTTCTCGCGTTCGCTCCGAAGAGTATTCATTCGTCGGTCTCGTCACCGACCAGGGCAAAGAGTCTCGTTACAAGAGACCCGCGAACTCTTACATTAGCAATTCGGAAATAGTCCATCGTTCGGGACAACCTCTTCTCCATCAGTCGGGAACGTACGGTTACAATAATTATACGCGGAATCACCGCTCCACCGATCCGATCCAATTGCCCGCGATTAATTTGGCGGGCAACTAATCAGCGACACAGTAATCAAAACGCGTCCACGATCTGTTCAATCCGGGCCTTACAACCCCGGACGTATTCAGAAACCCGAGCGCTAATTTCTGTGCTTCGCAACGTCAATTCACGGGGGTTGAAAACAGTTACGATGTCAGTTTCAGTTCTTGAAACGGTTATGAAAGAACTGGAAACACCTCAGAACTCATAACCGTTATAAGATGCAGTCCGCGACAAAATGTTAGGAAAGCGCCCGATTTTTCGAGTTTTTTCTTTTTTAAATCTGTGATGGATTTACTGTCCAGTGCCCAGAAGAAGACACAGCTACACCACAGCTCTGATAACGTTGAGGCAAAGCGAAAACATTGAATTTAAAAATGTCGCTAAAAGTTTCAAAAGTTTTTCAGTTTCGTCCGCTCTGTTTGGTTCAGTGTTGATCTCGAATAAACAGCAAGTTAAACTAATTAATACGAGTAAAAACATCGTGCCCTCGAGTGCGTACATTTACATAAAGAACAAAATAGCGAAAGGACTATCGAATACACTGCCACGTATAAAATCTCGTTACTTACTCGATTAATTCGAAAAAGTGGGATCCTCGTAAAAATGTGTTTGTTAGGCGGATGGTTTTATCTAGCTACACAATCCCGTTACGGAAAGTAAATTACTCGGAACGCTTTCATTCCGCGTGGAACACGGTCGTACCAATACGTAGATTCGAATTCAAATATTGCCGCGATTATACAATATCGGAAGACCGTTTCCACTCCCAAGGAATATTTCATAACAGTAATGACCACGTTCCCATTGTCTGAGAAGCTATCAGGAAGACAGCATAAGTTATCCGGTCAGGGAAGAGAATGGAAGCAATAAGAATCATGTTTTCCATTCAAATTGATCGTGCTTATGTAATCGAAGTGTGTGCCAAGCGTTTCAACGAGATTCCAGAGTTTCATTCCCGATAAGATCCGGTCACGTTCATTAAATTCCGTCGTTGCCTCGGCCTTGCCAAAACGGCTGCAGGAGACGTCCCTGAAATGGTTTATAGAAACGAAAACGCGTGCAGATTTTCCGAGCGGGCACCAGAAATTGCAATCTCTGCCACGTGCTCCCCGATCCCAGACAATAAAGCACGAGCGCGTTCGAAACAATATGTTATTTATTAATATATTTTAGTACCCGTTGTCTGAATTACTATCGCTGGAACTATTAGGTCTACCGGAAAGTTCTGTCCGATAGTGTCACTTCAAGTTTCAATCCATATGCACACGTTGATTCGAGACATATACGACTATCTCTCTTTGTCATTGCATTTGCACGCATGTGCTCTCCTAAATAAACTGAAACAAAGATGTCTCGTGTCATTATTAAGCGAGACGCGATCGCGAAAACATGGCTACCGATGATAATGCCAGACCACATGCTGCTTTGGCGACTCGTCGGAAAATCGCAGAGCAAGGCTGGGAAATTCTGTCGCATCCACCATACTCCCCAGACCTAGCACCCTCCGATTATCGCTTGTTTCTCTCTTTGCAAAACTTTTTACAGGAAAAAAAATTCAAAACTGAAGCTGACGTCAACCAAGCACTAGTCGAGTTCTTCGCCTCTAAAAATAAATCATTTTCTAAAAATGGCATTTACAAGTTGCCATCGCGCTGGCAAGAAGTCATAAGTAACGATGGAAAGTATATTCTACGATAAATATTATTAAATGTGTGAAAATTGTGTTATATTTCAATTCAAAAACGGACAGAACTTTCCGGTAGACCTAATTATTACGTAGAAATTGACTGTTACAATATTGGCGATAATTATAGCAACAAGTTCTACAAACTTTAATATGCCTTTCTTCGTTGTACAATAAACTTAAAGCTTCTTTATATTCAATTTACTTATATCTTCGTGTAAACGAAGATAAGATACGATATAATTTTTTCGGTGTACCGCTCGATTATCCGAATGGTTCAAGGAAACGTGAGCGTTCGGTTAATAGAGCAGGTAAGACTTAAGTAGACTGTTAGATGAAATCCTAATTGATTTGTAGAATATATGATGTCGTATATAATTTCCGGCAGACCTAATATTAGATTGGCCAATAAGTTCGAGCGGTTTTTGACAATGTTCATTTTCTCGCTAGTCTAGTTCACGATTAATTTCACTCCGAATCGTTAATACGCAATGTCAAGTAATAGCGAACAAGCAACTTGTACTTTCAACTCCAAATTGTTAAGATTAATTTTGATTTTTATAATTAAACATTGTATCGAAGATAGACGACTTTCGATCGCTTGCCAACAATCATAAAAACGAGCCGCACGGTTCAAATAATCGTATCTACTCTTCCAAAATTATTCACCTTGGTTTACACGCTGAGGATAAATATGATTAAATGTATGAAAATTGTGTTATATTTCAATTCGAAAACGGACAGAACTTTCCGGTAGACCTAATATTTTGAAAAATAGGTAGACCAATGGTACCCGAGCAAAAACTGTCACGATCAGGTGATTCCATAAATATACTTTTTATTTTGCATATCTTGCACTTCGTGTTCGTTTCATCTATGTTTTGTCTATGTAAAAACGGACAGAACTTTCCGGTAGACCTAATATTTTGAAAAATAGGTGGACCAATGGTACCCGAGCAAAAACTGTTACGATCAGGTGATTCCATAAATATACTTTTTATTTTGCATATCTTGCACTTTGTGTTCGTTTCATCTATGTTTTGTCTATGTAAAAACGGACAGAACTCTCCGGTAGACCTAATATTATCACGAAAATTTCACAAATTGACGGGGCCGATAAATTCGCGAGCCGATGATAGGAAAAATTAGATCAACCGATACCGGGGGTCTGCGAAACAGGTCTATCGTCGAACAAAGAACGTTGCACCGTGTACGCTTTCTATTAAATATTTGTCAATTTTCTCGATAGGATGTATCGGAACCGTGGCGATTCATTATTCACGGGTCCGCTCGTTTGAAAAGTTTCGGCAAAACAAAACTACAAGGAGGCGCTGAGAGCATCCGCTTATTACTCGCGTCCTCCATCCACAATTTCATCGGAATATCGCTAATGCGGCTTTCTCTACAACCGATCATTAAAGTTGCAGGTTCCGCGGGGCAAAAACGGGACAGCTTTACTTAGCGATCGGTTTATCTCCTCGCGTCGTCTAAAATTTCATGCTTTATGCTATTCAGAAATGCTACGTCGTCGCTGTGGGGCAATCGCGCGTCGAACGCGGTAAAAAATCATTTTAGCGGAGGGAACTTTTGCCAACAGTTAATTATACATGTCGACTATAATCTACTATGTCTTTTTTTACCATTTACGTGGATTTGAAGTGGCCAATCTTAAAATCGTCTGGAATTAAAATCGTCGATTTTAAGAGATTTGTTCTTTGAAATTAGACGATGATATAGTTTATGAAGTAAAGTTTACCTAGAATGTGCTTAAATTATACGAAATTATACTTTTATGCCTTTCATGCTTTTTGCATTAATACCTGTTAAATTTTCATCCCATTTTTCAATTATAAATGCAGTGGAACGCAGTGCTAATCTTGATTGCATTTCAAACAGTGAAATCTTATTTTACTGTTAAAAAAAGTGGGAAAAAGTGCTAGTAGTTTCCATGACGAAAGTTACAGAGGTAATATTACTTACTTCAATATTATTTGATTGATATTTTAACTAACAAATAGGTGTCTGATCCAATTATATCAAGCCTAAGAGAAAAAACCGATGCATAATCTGTGTCTTATTCAAAGGACGCTATAGAAATGTTCCTTTTAATTTTGGCAAAAGAACACCAAAATGACAATGACGATGAGGATGCAAAAATAACTGAAGCATCATCAAGTTCCTTATTAGATTAAATAATATACTATACAACATATTTTTATAATATATAAAATATAATATATTGTTATATTATAATAATATTAATTAAAGCATGTATTATCTGTCTCCACCTTAAAGTTCATATATTACTTAAAGTGTCAGTGTAGTTACTGATAAATAAAACTTCTAAAATATAATTTGAAAAAATCGTTTTAAAAATATGATTCGGTGAATTTACTAATTATTAAAAAGAAAAGAATGCAAGAAGAATATTGTCTGCAAATATTATTCAATTTCCTTACACTCGAATTCAACCTAATGTAAAAAAATGTAATGAAAATATTTTAGATTTTATCATTAAATTAATCATGTACTTTGACTTTCGGAATCTTCATAATTGCTGGTTCGGTAGTCAACACATTAAAACGAACTTTAGATTGCCCAACGAGTGGGCAGTAATGAAATATTGCGAGGGAGAATAAATTAATTTAAATGTATGAATTAGGAGACTTTAAATATTAATGAAGTAGCTTTGAGCTAGCAGGAATGAAACGAGAAGTTTAACACCCCGGTTACGATAGCAACATGAATGTTAAAATATTTCCTCGTTAACCAACCAATTTGTTTAATCCTTGAAATGTAAACTTGCCTAACATAATATTTGACACAAGCTTAACTGATCGCATGCGGTAAGTTAATAAAAATAATGTAATTGTAATAAGTAGATGCGAAAAATTCTCTTCGTCAAGAAACATCTACGGGGTGTCCTGAAAGTTACTCAAAATCAGGAAATGAGGGGTTGCCGAGGTCATTTGAATTAACTTTTTCCTCTGCGCAAATGCAATATAACCGACAAAATATTAATATTACGATAACATGATTAAAAAGATTTTCATTTTATATAATATACATAATATTAATGTGTAAAATTTTATATAATTCATTCACTGTCCGAATATTTTTGCGACGTGGAATTTTGTCATAATCTTGTTTATCGCTTATTACACAAAAAACCACGTGCAATAAATAAACAAAATTTATGTTTCTACTTACTTTAAGAAGTGATTTATTCTATGAGAAAATCATTGATTCAATAATACTATCTTAAAAAATAAAAAGACTTCTAACAATATGGTGTCCGAATATTAATGCGAGTCACTGTATACCCATCGATGACATAAGCTGCTAAATAATAAATAAAATAAATAATAAATAATTATAATAATAAATAATAATAATAATAAATAATAAATAAAAATAATTTCGAAACATGTTATTTGATTCTATTGCTCGGGATGCTTGGTCGATCTACAATCAAAGTTGCTATTATCATTGACCAAACCGTGAATCACAGATTTTCAAAAAGCATTAAACGGTCACCGACGAGTAAAGCGACAACCAGTTATGTCAGTTGTTTAAATCGTCGGCTGCACGGCATTTGACCTGGATATGGTTTGAAGTCCCTTTGACGAACGCTCATAAAGTTAGCCGAGAGTATTAAACGAAGGGATAGATCAGCTCTGGATTAGGAGCAGAAGATCGCATCATCCAACATGAAAGCGGACGAAGAATTTCAGAAAAATCCAGACACACTTTGCATACGCTTTTCGCCTCAATTTTCAGTCTAAAAATCACGAACTTGCTCCCTTGGAAAGGTTCCAGATCCGTGTAATGCGATCGCGATTCGCAGAAAGGAAAGGATTCTGTGGGAAAGAAGGTTCGCGTAACGGTGGTTATATAATATATTCCGTCGCGAGCATACGCTCTCTTCTTCGGAGCTGGAACAAATGCGCCAATTCGAACGGGGCTTGCGAAGCTTCTTTTTAATTTCTTGCTTCGATCACGCGATAACACGAACCCCAGATATATGTATACATTGGCGACCACTTGAAAAACGGTATATCTTCTATAAAACTGGATTAAATGTAATATATATATATATATTATATATATATATATATATATATATATAATATTATAATAATAATAATAATAATAATAATAATAATAATAGTAATAATAATAATAATAGTATAATAATAATATCATAATAATAATAGTATAATAGTATAAGTATAATAATAATTATAATATTATAATAATATATATATATAATAATAATAAATATAATATAAATAAAAATATATATAATATAATATAATAATAAATAATAATTATATATATAATAGCAAAATTACTTGAAATAACAAAAAAAATAGAAACTCTCGTTTTTTAAGTTTTTTATCTCAGACTATAACGAAAATTTGAAAAATACTTTTTGAGGCTCAGATAAAGAAGTTGAAAAATAGAGAGCTTTTAATCTTTTCGTCGAAAAAAGTTTACTGTATTCACAGTAATTTTACGTTATCGTATAATAAATATTATATGAAAATAACGTTAAAATATAGCTTGAGACATTACTAAACGGTTACTTTGCTGCCGAAGTCTTACCAATATTTCCCAAGCTTGCGTGCATTAAATGTGGCAGATGCACAAATACGTTTATTTATTCAACAATTTTCCAGGACAAGCATAACTCAAGCTACGACAGTTGTACAATAAAACGTTCGGAATATGGTTTACCCAAATCTGTTCTGCAGTTTTCCAAATGTTTTAAGAGGTATCGCGAAATTCCGCGGGCGAAAAAAAAATATACATCCGACGATTTGTACACACTGATTCGGCCGGATGTGACGCGCAAGTTCGTATTCTACAGCGTCGAAAAACTGTAGCACACTCGCGTCGTCGCTGCAGGGGAAAATGATAGCAGTTTTTTCCATTTTCACAGGTTACGGCCTGTTGAAAAGCCGATCAGGTCGTGCACGATCGAAAGAAAAATTCGTCACTGTGAAATCGTCGGGCAAAAGTGACGGGTCGAAAAGGGGCGACACGCGGATGCGCCGGGGCACACAGGTTACTCTTTTTGCTCGTTAAGTTCAATCGTTCGGAAAAAAAAAGCGGCCGATCCGACGGAGTTCAAACGAACGTGTCGCAGATTTTAACGTAATAAACTGGAAATAAAGTGGTTTAACTGATCTGCCCGGGATAATCCGTGTCCGCCGACATCGCTCGCCGATCTAGGTCACCGAATTAATACTATGTTATCTATATCGGCGAGTGGTGCATCGGTATTGCGCACCGCGCCGCGCCGCGCCGCGCGCGTCTGCAACTCGCATAGACGGACGCTGTCAAAAGGGATTTAATCGCAACGACGAATCGAATTATATATCGTATCTACCGTCACGAGCGCGGCTAAGTATGTGGACAGTTCCTTAATTAACATAGCTATCTAAAAAAAAGACTTACGAAATCTTTCATGAATACTATTACGATTTTGGTAGCTGCTCTGTACTATGTTTGAGAATATATTTTACCAATAGCGTCCTTAATATTTTTCCCTAGTAATGTGGGTGACTCGCTCGAGCATCCGAATACCAAAAGACCGCAATTCAAATTGATTGGTATTGCAGTTTCTCTAATTAAAGATAAACAGCTATGCATTGTCTTGATATGTGCATTTGCAAATATTTACAGATAATAAATTATGCAAGATTTAGCTGCGAGGATATATTTATAATCGATCGTTAAATTGGATATTGTTTTGTTGCGAATCTTGCTTGAGTCTAAACTCAGAAACTAGAACAAACTCTCTCTAAGGCATACTAGTTAAGACAGATTAGCTAAAACGAACTAGCTGAGAGAAACTAGCTAAGACGGACTTGCTAAGACAGGCTAGCTAAGATTGACTAGCTAAGGCTGACTAACTAATATTGATTAGCTAAGACTGACTAGCTGAAAAAAACTAGCTAAGATAGACTAGCTAAGCCAGAGTAGCTAAAACTGACTCGCTAAGACAGACTAGATAAAAGAGACTAGCTGAGACAGACTTACTAAGGCAGACTAGCTAAGATAGACTAGCTAAACCAGGCTAGCTAAGACTGACTAGCTAAAAAAGACTAGTTAAGATAGACTAGTTAAACTAGACTAGCTAAGATTGACTAGCTAAGGCTGACTAACTAATATTATGTTAGACTAGCTAAACCAGACTAGCTAAGACTGACTCGCTAAGACTGACTAGCTAAAAAATATTAGCTAAGATAGACTAGCTAAACCAGGCTAGCTAAAACTGACTCGCTAAGACAGACTAGATAAAAGAGACTAGCTAAGACAGACTTACTAAGGCAGACTAGCTAAGACTGACTAGCTAAAAACGACTAGCTAAGATAGACTAGCTAAACCAGACTAGCTAAAATTGACTAGCTAAGGCTGACTAGCTAATATTGACTAGCTAAGGCTGACTAGCTAAAAAAGACTAGCTAAACCAGACTAGCTAAGATTGACTAGCTAAGGCTGACTAGCTAATATTGACTAGCTAAGACTGACTAGCTAAAAAAGACTAGCTAAGATAGACTAGCTAAGATTGACTAGCTAAGGCTGACTAGCTAATATTGACTAGCTAAGGCTGACTAGCTAAAAAAGACTAGCTAAACCAGACTAGCTAAGATTGACTAGCTAAGGCTGACTAGCTAATATTGACTAGCTAAGACTGACTAGCTAAAAAAGACTAGCTAAGATAGACTAGCTAAACCAGACTAGCTAAGATTGACTAGCTAAGGCTGACTAGCTAATATTGACTAGCTAAGACTGACTAGCTAAAAAAGACTAGCTAAACCAGACTAGCTAAGATTGACTAGCTAAGGCTGACTAGCTAATATTGACTAGCTAAGACTGACTAGCTAAAAAAGACTAGCTAAGATAGACTAGCTAAACCAGACTAGCTAAGATTGACTAGCTAAGGCTGACTAGCTAAGGCTGACTATCTAATATTGACTAGCTAAGACTGACTAGCTAAAAAAGACTAGCTAAACCAGACTAGCTAATATTGACTAGCTAAGGCTGACTAGCTAATATTGACTAGCTAAGACTGACTAGCTAATATTGACTAGCTAAGACTGACTAGCTAAAAAAGACTAGTTAAGATAGACTAGCTAAACCAGACTAACTAAGACCGACTCGCTAAGACAGACCAGATAAAAGAGACTAGCTTAGACAGACTTACTAAGGCAAACTAGCGCCGACTACAGCAGACTCAAAAAATAAGGCGAGCTGTTTCTGTTGTTTTCTCTATATTCTGCGGAAACGAAGAACTGTAAACTGGTTGGTTAGTGGCGAGATGGAAGGGAAGTAAGTCAGACACGTAGTGCGCAATGACGCAGGTAGCAGAAAATTCCGAGCTGGTGACCAAAGCGGTGCGACCTAGCGGGTCTAGCATAAACCGGAATGGGCCGTCGATGGGGTGTGCGATGCCCTATTGCGTGGAAGTGCACTCATTACTTCATTGCCGGGGAAAGAGACGGCAATGATTCTGAAAAATTGTAAACCTAACGGACGAGATTTTTAATGAAGTGCATGCACCGTTCGTTGATGTGTGTGAAACAGAGGTATTTTCTTGTTTAGTCAAAAGTGTATCTTTGGAAATCGAAGTATTTTCAGCTTGAAAGGAAAGCAAAATAATTTCGAAGAAAAACAGATAAAGCAGAATAAAAATTCCATTGCAAGACGGAACAAATAATAACGAAACCACAATTTCCTTTTCGTCGATGTATCCGCCATGTGCTCATAAAGCTTCTTTTATTAATTTTTTTATTAATTTCCAGCTATCAATTTTTTCATTATATCCGAAGTAATATTCTTCCATTCAACTTGTATTATTCATGGCATCGCGAGACAAGGACATTTTATAAATATCTATATAAAGATGTTTATCTATCATTTCTAAAGAAATGCTAAAAAATTCGCTTTTAATTTTTTACTTTAGAATTTTTCATCTTTAAAAATCTATAAAAATTATTTACGATGCTTACGATGACAGCCGACTGTAGTGATAATATAAAATTTGTCTCTTAAAACGTTCACTTTGTGAACGTCTTTAAGACATCTTTAAGGTGTCTTTAAGACGTATGTTTCGGTACGTCTTCAAGACGTCTTTTTAACGTCTGAAATAAGATGTCCCCCTCTGTACCGTGCAAGAACATATTATTACTAATAACAGAGACATTCAATGTGATCATAGTAATGCCCCACCCTGTATATTCCAAATAAAATTTTCCGACATACATACATCGTTAATAGCATTCATTCAAATTACATATCACTTACTCGTTAAAAGCGGCACGTGTCCCCATACTAATGGACATGTATGCATATTGTATTCGACTTGCGTTTTTATTTCCGCGCAGGAAGGCTCGTTGGCTTATTTTTTTGCCGGGCGCGTAAACTCCGCAGCGCTTATAGACTACTCCCACGGGATTGCCAGACAATTATACGAGCTTGACCCGTGTCGATAAAAGTTCTTTGATTGCCATTCCATTTCCCAAGGATTTTAATTCCTGCGAAATAGCAATCTCGGAACTCGTTGCCGGAGATGCGTTCAACGATCCGGTCTTCTTTCACCGCCCCCCCCCCCCTTTCCTGGCTGTTTACAGTGACAGAAGAATCGCAGAGTTGAAGGGAATTAAGCTCAAGGAAATTGCAACTGTATGCTAAAGTCACGCAACATTCGGTGTTGCATTATAACTACCGGACGTGTTGGAATTATGAGCTCCTGGTTTATTATTGGGTTGGCAACTAAGTAATCGCCGATTTCAGTTATAGATGTCTCTCACTCCCATTTTTATGATATCCCTAAATGTTATATTATAAAATTATTATTATTATGTTAGAAAAAATTGAGATTATTGTTTTTTAATAAAGTATATTTATAAATCGGCATTGTTGAGGGTGCTTTACGTAAAGCCACTGAACTTTCGAGATAAGATCCTTGTGTCAGCGAGCTCGAATTAATTCAAGATGTTCGAGCTGTTCTCGCGCCCCGGTTTCGCATTAATATTAAGCAAACTTTGTACAAATCCATTGACTAGGGCCTAATAAATAATCTATATTTTTGAATTTATTGATTATCCAAGAATTGCTGTTCTATTGGGTTGGCAACTAAGTAATTGCCGATTTCAGTTATAGATGTCTCTCACTACCATTTTCACGATATCCGTAAATGTTATATTATAAAATTATTATTATTATTATTATGTTATTTTTTATTATCCGTGAACGTTAGCAACTGGACAAATTGAATGCAGCGGTCAAGGAAAAGCGACCAGAATCGGTCGATCGTAAAGGTGTCATTTTCCAGCAGGACAATGCTAGGCCGCACGCGTCTTTGTCCACTCGGCAAAAATTAATGGATATTGGTTGGGAATCGATGTTACACCCACCATATAGCCCTGATCTCGCGCCATCGGATCACCACTTATTTCGATCCCTGGACAACTCCCTTCGTGGTACAACTTTTAACGACGATGACGCTGTAAAATCTCACTTAACTCGGTTTTTGGCCGAAAAGGATCAGACTTTCTACGAGCGTGGAATTTTCAAGTTGTCGGAGAGATGGCAAAATGGAAAATACATTACAGATTAAACTTCGTTCCAAGTAAAAAAGAAATTTTTATTTCGTTGAACAAATCAGCAATTACTTAGTTGCCAACCCAATACAATTAACGAAACACCAGACGTGAATTTTCAATTGTAACGAACACCGGAGGTCAACACGTTTCAAGTTGAACATTTTAACAATTTATCCTTTGTTCAGTTATTCTGCATTCGAATAGCATGTGATCTACCGTGAACGTTTCATTTTGGCAAAATTTACAGTATAACTATTCAGTTCTCTTAATTAGGTATTCGTGCGTTAATTTGACACGACTGGTCCTTAATCGAGAAAGTATAGTTCCTCCTTTTCTATTCGTGTGTTTGTTCTCTCATAAATCACAAGGCCGATTATTTGGCTAACAAAATTGAAAATATATATTTATTAATAACATTTAAATGCTGGAAAATAGAAATATGCAATTTTACCTGCAATTCTCAACGTAATTTACGACGCGTTGTCGAACTGAATTTTAACCTCGCGATAGTCAATTTTATTCTACCCCGTATCGACTTATGGCGCTTTTCTTAAGAACGAATATAGTCCTTCCAACAATCCTGTTGGACTACGAGCTCACGCGAGAGTATCTTGGGACCAATGGAAATTAAGGATTCCTGCCTGTGTAACGCCTACATCGTAAAAGTTATGTTACGCAAGTTCCAAAAGCATCGTTTCCACCGGAAACGACCCGGAGAATCCATAAATTTTCTGAAATAGGTGGCCTACCACGCGTCAACGACTACAAAAGACTATAGTCGGGTTTAATTTAATTGCTTCTTCTTTCATTGCTGAGTAAAACTGAAAAACGAAAGAGAACGTGGCGAAACGAAAGATATGTTCGACGCAATGTCCTCATTTGTCTACTTGACAATAATTTCGGTCTTCTCATTCAATTGGGCAGAATTATACCACTTCTCCGAACAGAACAGTCAGAAAAGTTACTTGTTTGATTAGGGCGACGTTATGCCACATCTTTCATACCAGGTCGTATTTCATCACTTTATGAAAGATTTCGCGCCATTTATCTGGTTCAGCTGAGATGATACTCCTTCTCTGACAGGGAACAAAATTTTAATACTTTCCTTCCCAAGAAAACCCGTAATATAGATAATCGACGCGAGTACTACGTAGATAGTATTCGGTGCGAATAATAATACAGAATAATACAGGACTGCGACCAGTTCTCTTGTCACAGGTGCCGTGATGCCTCTTTTTCTATCTGTGAGCGATCTCCATTCCACGCCTCTCAGATCGAACATTCCCCGTTGCACCTATGCATGTTACTTCGAACAATCCCTATTTTACCTATCTTTCCATTCGCAGTCTCCCTGTGCTGTCACAAACGATCCCTATTCTACCACTGATGGCGGAAAGGTGCCTTTATCCCACTTGCCTTCCCTCCGAATGTGTCTAGCCATCTCTGTTTCTATAGAACAGAATACCACACCATTACTGTACGCGAGCAAGCGCCGTACGTCTCCGAGTTGAGTCTAATCGAAAATCTGCTATTCCGATGTCAATTTATATCATATCATTTCATCATGTTCGATGACAAGAGAATATTCGAAATCATGAAAAGGGATAAGAGATTATTACCATCGTCTGGTACTATATATTTGACTCGTGTGCAGAGAAACTGCCATCGTTTTTCCGGAGAATTTCGGACCAATAATAGGTGCAAGAGCGATCGTTTGAGCCGGGAAGAAAGCGCGGCAGGAGCGTTAATACAGAAACATAACGCTAAAAACAATTTCGAACCGTGCCGCGCCGCGTTTCGCACACATGGCGCCACGTCTACCCAAAGGAGGAATTCCTCGGTATCTATGGTTCGTAAAATTTCACAATATCGTCGAGCTCGTCCTCCTTCGGCGATCGATTTCACTAGGAATATCTGCCAGAATTTTCACATTCAACGATTATTTAAAAGAAGAACTCCGAGACCGTCAGAGATTTGTAATACTAAGCGAATATTATTACCTTAATGCACCAGTCTTCTATGGCTGTATCCTACTTATGCATCTGATACTTTGTGTGAATATCTGCCAGAATTTTCACGTTCAACGATTACTTAAAAGAAGAACTCTGAGACCGTCAGAGATTTGTAATACTAAGCAAATATTATTACCTTAATGTTCCAGTCTTCTATGGCTGTGTTTTCTTAACACATTCGCGGACGATAAAATTGTTAATAAGTTGCAAAAATAAATGGATGATTTATTTTACCTGATTATTAGTTTTAATGTTTTTTATGAACTTAGTATAATATATATAATATAATATATATATATATATATATATATATATATATTTACCAAATTCTGACACAGCTGAAAATATCTACACCCTAATTAAATCCCTTATTCATCTCAACTACATTATTCATTATGGGATGTTTGGAGATATATATATGGGGTAGATATTTTCAGCTGTGTCAGAATTTGGTAAATTACCTGGCACAGAAATAAATCAATCTAGGTAGTAAGACATCCTATCACAGTAATCAATTAATGCATATATCTGGTCATAACTTGTCTCGTAATAATTTAGTTGGCTAATAACAACATGACCCCGCATTAATGAGAGTAAACTATAAAGTGAATTTTATTATACTTGAACCTTACATTTTTATCTAGAAATGGGAATTGTAGATAAACTGACTTCTGATTTCGAATTTTTATCGACTTTTCAAACCTTTTACAATGAAAGATTGAACAAACATGACATTCCCGGATCAATGTATTATTAATCGAACACCAAAACATCCATTGGAACACCATTTTACTTTTAATTGATTTCGAAAGGTTACCTACATTTTACTGTTTGAACGTATTTCTTTCACTCGATAAAACTTTTTTTCTAAACACACTAATTATCAAAGGTTGATGCACTGAATTTGTACTGAACAATGAACGAAACATTTATATTCAATGTGACGTAGACATTTATTCGAGTTTTCCTTTCAATTATTTAAAAATCAGTAATTACGTAAAATATCGTGGTTTTAATTGACTTTCTTCTATGCACGATTTTCATAAATTAATGCTAAAATGGAGCCGCATCAAAAAATGTATTCATCTTTTAAAGATTTTTAAGTTCTATAATTGCATAAATGTCCGCGGCCTACTTATTATTCATTATTCATTCTTCCTGAATATATATATCGGTGGTGCATTAATTAAGGCTGGCAATAATTATTCATTTAATACTACTAATGTACTCATTATTAATCTAGATAAAAGCCTTGGCCGCGAGAGCTTCGTGCAAATCTACGCCGTGATAACAGTTGCACATCTTCGAATCTCTTTCAATATCAATATAGAAAGTACGGTGTAATTATCGACACTTTACTTTCGCCGATTAAAGTTTCTAAGCGAACACGAGGAGTTCTTTCGCTGCCATTAAACGTAAGTAGCCCCTCTCAGCACAGTATCCAACCATCGGCAATAAATTTTTCCGCCATAATTCCGCGCCGTTCGTGGCAATTACTCAGCGTCGTTCTCGTTACCGGGACGCTCGTAATGTCCGTTATATTAAACTAATGCCGTTCCGCTTATTGTGCAGCCGTGTCGTTCAGTTTTCACTGCCGCCGTCGTCGTTACCGAAAGATTCATTGTCATTCATTAAGAAGACGTAATGCGAGCAGAACCGGCAACTGCCTACGCTTTACCATCAAACTTGCAACAGATGCAGTTAAGCAAGATTCGTCGTTATATTATTACGATTCCGAAAATCGAACACACGTTATGACGTTTACCGGCGGAACATTAACCTTTCAGGTACGGCCGAATTCTGCGCGAGGCTATTTCTCTGGACGGCAGAGATAATCGTCTGCATATGCATTGTTTCACGATTCTTTTGTCTTCGCATCGATTTACAACAGTCTACAGAGTGTCCCAAAAATGTCTCTCAATCCGAAAGTGGCGGGTTCCTCGGGCCATTCGAAGCAACTTTTTCCTTTACAAAAATGTTCTCCGAGGCACCGTTAACGAGTTATCAACGAAAAACAGTGACCAATGAGAGGCGAGCTCGGCTGGCGCGAGGCGATCGAGCCAATGAGCGGAACTGGGCTTCGCGCGCTGGTTGGCTGGGCCGCCTCGCGACAGCCGTACTCGATTCTTATTGGTCACTGTTTTTCGTTGATAACTCGTTAACGGTGCCTCGGAGAACATTTTTGTAAAGGAAGAAGTTGCTTCAAATGATCCGAGGAACCCGCCATTTCCGGATTGCGAGACATTTTTGGGACATCCTGTAGACTGTTGTAAATCGATGCGAAGACAAAAGAAGTGTGAAACAATGCATATGAAGACGATTATTTGGCTCAAACGATGAGCGAGTGAGCTACTAGAGCAAGCCACTATAGTGGCGCGTCGTCCTTAGAGATGACATCCGCGAAAGCCACTATAGTGGCGCGTCGGGCATAAAAGGTTAAGGAAATCTCGGCTTGTCGGCACGCTGCGCTGATGGGATCCCCGATTGATTATTGTTCGAAAAGAATGGTGTCATAACAGTCGCGCGGGAACGACGAGTAAACTCCAGCGACGTTTCTCGAAAGCTACTGATAATGGAGAGAGCCCGAGGCGTTAAATATTCAGAGAGAGAGAGAGAGAGAGAGAGAGAGAGAGAGAGAGAGAGAGAGGGAGTCGCGACTAATTCCGCGAATGGAGCGAAGCGAGAAATGTCCCTGAAAGTTACTTATTGTTGGTCGAGAGAAAACGCCTAGCGTCTTAACGAGCCATTTTCTTCTGGGCATATTTTTACTGTGGCGATGTCCTGTTTAATTTCCTGTACACTGTCGTGCGACTGTTTAGAATTAAATAATATTATCATTTCCACGGCTGTGGACAATCTTAAGTTAAACTTTACTTTAGCGGACCGAAGATTTTCAACTTTTCTTTTCACCATCCCGTAGATTTTTACAAGAAAACCCCCAAAAATTAAGTTTTATATTTAGGATTTCAGTGAATTATATCTTTTCATTTCCGTGGAAGCTAAAATATAGTAGAAAGATACATCATAGTTTATGACATGTGTACATTTAGAATAACTGTATAAATTGAAAATAATACGAATTTTAAAATATAGTGCTAAAACAATTTAATTTTCATATTACATTTGTTATGTATCTTGAAAGATCAGGAAACTGCATTCTGAAGCATGATTGTAATTGTAGTGGCCACTGTTGTACACGAAAGGAATAATAAGTTACCAAGTAATTTATATACCAGTTAATTTTCATGTCTACATATAAAAAATTAAGAAATACACGCGTATAAATTACAAAAGTACATAATCTTACAAAAACGCCCCAAAATGGTATGCAAATAATGAAGCAAAATGCAAACGATGGAAATGACGTAAATCAAAGATATAAAATGAAATGCGTTTAAATGACGAAAAGGGTTGCACGAGAATAATAATAAAGCTAGAACCTCTAGTTATTGTAAGCACGAATGCCAGTTTCCAAAATCGATTTATTCAGAAATGGAATTGGACTTGTCTTTTGGTAGGTTTTGCTCATTTACGAATAGTATCACTGGCTTGATAACATTCCACATACACCGCGAAATTACAGACGGTATTACTTTGTGTAATCAATATTTTAATGCAAGCTTAAGGGCAACATGCGAAGTTTCAGTTTGTTGCACGTAGAGTGGAGCGTTAATCCGTGGAACACGCGAAAGTGATGTGATTCTACATGCAGATGCAAAATTGAAGTACAAAATCGAATTTGTTCCTGGAATGCTTCGTTTCCGTGCAAATACTATTTGAAACTGTGCCGGGTTTCTGCATTTGAACGCGACTAGCCGTAGGAGTTGTCCACTCCAACTTCTGTACTTCCTCTATTAATTGGTTTCTGTCCATTAGCACGGGTACAGGGAATTCGTAATAAATTATTTGATTAATATTTGATTTTTCTGAAAACGAAAATATTACTTGAAACATAACTCTTTTAGAGTGCGTAATTATGTCTGTAGAAGAGAGAGAGAGAGAGAGAGAGAGAGAGAGAGAGAGAAACAATCCCACTTCATAGTTTAAAATAGTTTAAAATGATACTAATTGTTGTAAATTGTTTCAAAGATACTTATGCATATAGGTAAGTATCACTTTTTAAACTATGAAGTGGGCTTGTTTCTCTTCTACAGACATAATTACGCACAAAGAGTGATATTTCAAGTTATATTTTCGTTTTGTATATAGGCGAATTTGAGATCTAAAAAACATAACACTCGGAATTAGTCATATTGAAGTTACTTTTTTCTTTTTAGAAAATCCCTGATGTTTCGGGATTAAAATTCTTGTTCTACAATGCTGCGTTTTTAGTGGTTGCGCACGGTGTGTGAAAAATATATGAAATGAGATATAGCTGGAGTAATATCATGATTATATTGCATTTTACGCATATGCGTTCCACGCATTTATCCTGGACACGAGCGTTCTACGTATGATAAAATGCACACCTTAATGAAGATTTAATCGTATGTTGCGCGTAACCATATTTTCCATGATGAGCACAAATTACTAATTAATCCCTCTAACAAAGAAGAAATACAAAACGTTGCACAAATTAGGTATATAGCCAGTAGTGAATCGTCAGAAAATGTCTTGTTTCATTATGATAGTGTAATATACAGTTAAATAATATAATAGAATATATAATATTATAGAATATTGCAATTCATAATTAAATTCTACATGTATGTACATGTGTACATGCGAGTATAGTTTTATAGTATATTTTATAGCGCATTGTTAGATCCACGATCCAGCTTCCAAAGCTGAATGTATTTTTTGGATAAAGGATACATTGATTGATATTAATTATAATATTAATAATAATATTATTAATTATAATATTAATAATAATATTATTAATTATAATATTAATAATAATATTATTAATTATAATCTTAATAATAATATTATTAATTATAATATTAATAATAATATTATTAATTATAATATTAATAATAATTGAATAAGGTATAATAGTTCGCAAACAAACATGTCCGTAAATCGGGAGGGCAATGGAAATCTATTTGTATAGATTCGATGTATTCGATATCTGTTTGTATAGAATGAGAACATTTTAAATGCAATTTATAGTACATGTTGAACTTGATCCCATCCCAAAAACTTAGTTAACACTTCAACAGCCAATGTGACACCTACACGTGACTTCGCACAAATTTGAATTATAAAAATCGATTCGGTGCAGTTTTTCAAGAAATGTATCATAATTATATTAACAAAATTTGTCCTATTTATATTATTAATAGAGTGTATTACGATTGCACTATTAAAAAAACGTATCATAATTACACTATTAACACTTCGACTGCCATGCCATACGTGAATGACAGAATTATTTGAAATTTAATTTTTAAAAATTGATTTTCACGCTAATCCATTATAATCCTATAATGTTATTAAGATTCGCAAGGGATAAGAATATTGAAAAAATAATCGATGTCATATGACTTTGCTTTGCAATTTTCATTTAATTCTGTTTCCATCGATGTTGAGAGAAAAACGTTATAGCAAAAAAAAAAGTAAGAGAAATGATATTCATACATATATATATTGTGTGTTTTCTATAATTTCAATTATACTTCGTACAAGATTTTTTCTAAATCGACTTCCGACCACTCTTCCAGGCCAAATACTCAGCCGCGTGTCGGTCAATAATTCGCCGTTCCTTTGAAAAGAATGAAATACGCATGGAAAATCATAAAGTGTCACGTTTCCCGAAAAGAACGTCTACACAAAGCGGGGCAGGAAGGATGTGTCGTTTCCCCGGGGATATTTGATGCTAGGCCGATGCTAAAGGAGAAAATCGGCGGGTCCGTGCAGTCGATCGTCAATGTGCGCGGAGCACCGGCGTCAAATATCGTATTGGACATCTCAATCGGGTCAGGAATTTCGTAGGCTTCATTCAGCGACGACGTCTCCTCCAATGATCATCCTCGGCCGCCCCGGGGCGGCCAATAAATAGACGAGATTTAGAGTCGTTGCCAGGGGATGGATGGATCGTGGAAGAGTTCGCTAGTCGGCACGCATCGCCGCATTCGATCGCTCTCGAAGCCTTCGTCGTAGGTGTATTTCCGGCGCGAAAAGATTAGCCGGTTTCTTCTAACTTTCTTTCTCGCGGGTTCGAGGGAAGAAGATGAGTCCACTTGTACTATTCACCGCGGTTTATCTATCTCCCATTTTTTGTTTCCTATCCTTCGACCTCCGCACTGACCGGCGTTCCTCTATTCGGTCGACGTCCGAGTAGGAAATCGTTTCTATTAACGCTATGCCGTCCGGTGGCACCACGCTGGTGCCATGCAAAAACTATCTATCTATCTAATCTATCTATCTAAAACTATGCCGGTGGTACCACTTTGGTGCCGTTTTAAAAAACTGAAATAACATTTGAACTATATTTCTTGGGTGTTGAAAGGCAGCAAACTAACTATAGCATTGTGCTTGTTTAACTAAGAATTTAGTACGAAAATTCTTGGATGTCTCATCTTAAAATTATATTATATTTATATTATATTACATTTATATTATATTACATTTATTTATATATTATATTTATATTATATTATATTTATTTATATATTATATTTATATTATATTATATTTATTTATATATTATATTTATTTATATATTATACTTATTTATATATTATATTTATTTATATATTATATTTATATTATATTATATTTATTTATATATTATATTTATATTATATTATATTTATTTATATATTATACTTATTTATATATTATATTTATTTATATATTATATTTATATTATATTATATTACCGCCATCTTCGAAATTTTTGTTAAAATTTAAAATTTCCAAGCTAAGATCTGCGGACGGCATAGTGTTAACATACGTTACCGGCGCGGGCTTCGAGAACTAGAAAATTCGTTGGCTTTCAAAGCCAAAATTGATTTCACCGAAGTGCTCGAAGCGAAAATATGAACGCGAGCCAATTGGGCCGTCTTACGCGATCGACGACTTCTTTCGAAAGATGTTTAGAGAATAGCATCGAAATCTCGATTTCTAAAATTTCACGTTTCATGAGACGAGAACAACGTAACTGAACGTAAGAAATTAGATCGTTTCAAAGGTGACGTATTTATATAATCATTGCTCATATCACATTACATTTCCGTTTCATTTTCCAACTTTCGGAGAGCTTAAATTGTCATTATTGGCTCAGATAAAAGACTTATTTTTTTGAAACGCTTTTACCTCTTGAGTAGTATCCTTGACATTATGATATAGCAGTGCAGCTGATATCAACGCGCTTGTATGTAACTGTGAACATAAGTGCAGCAATGTCCTAAAAAGCAATTTCGGCGTACTGTAAACGAATTAAAAAAAAATTGGCAGTGCTGTAGCTGCCGGTTATATGAAATGGAATGCCTTTCGCATACTTTATAATAGTATTTGAAACTTTAAATACGTTTTTTACGGAACAGGTTATTCGACACTGAGCGAGCACAGAGCACAGTTAATTTCCAGGCAATTAAATTATAATTTTTTGCGAACACCGATAATTATATTATCTTCAGTTTCGCTGGCAAAAATTTCAGACAAATAATTCGGCATTTTGCGCCAAGCTATCGACTATTATGACTACAAATATTATATCAATATCAATATGATAATGAAATATTCATTAGCAGAAACAAAGCAGAGCATAAATAAATAGAAATTATTGTTGTCATTATCATGGGATTGAAATCATCATGATAACGAGAACAATAATTTCTATTTATTTACGTTACAGTAATCCTATACGTTGAATATTTTATTAATTGATATTGATATAATATTTGTAGCCATAATAGTTGATGGCTCGACACAAAATGCCAAATTATTTATCTGAAACTTTTCATGTACAATCTTTTACAGTCCAAAGAATTAAGGAAATCACTTGAAAAACATGTGCATCTGTGCATGAATTTATCAAAGTATAGGCAAGCGTTACTTCGCTATTAACAACTAACTATTTTGTACGTTCGTACACATCTAATACAAAAGCAGTTTTAAACGTTGTCGAAAGATCAGATATCGGGAATGGTGCGGGATTTTTCGTCAATAACAAAATCGAACCAGAATTCGTAAAGTATTGAAAAAACATGATACACAAAATTAATACCACTTACAGGAAAATATTTATACATTTAATTTGCTTTCATTTGCTTCAATATTGTATTTAAAACGTATATACGTTCGTATATAGTTGAGCGAAACAATCGATCTCGAATTTTTCATACTTTTAAATATGAAAAACGATAACACATATATCGACGAGAAGCATTTCTGGGAGAAATTACTGTACCCTCGAATCCGCAAGAATTAGTTCCACTATCTAACGTCCCATAATTTGAAAGGACTCGAGCCATTCGACAGCGAGGGTGTCGATGGGGTAACGACAAACAGACCCGCTAAAGAACAAAAGGCACGGAGCGCGGCGCGGCACGTCGCTGCGACGAGAGGCATAAATTAAACACAGAACGTTGACGCGGTCTGCGGCTCGGTGGGAGATGCTTAGGTGTACCCGCGCGAGAACCGGCGGAGCTCTAGTTACATGCGAATGCTCGATATTTGGCTGTACTACTCGCCGCCGAAAAGAATACCTCGTTGCGTTTCACAGTGCGCGACAAAGGAGCAACAGGTGCGCACACCGAAAGAATGGTAGCTCGGAAGGAAAACAAGTCGAGCGCGATCATTTTTCCCTTTTTTTCGGCTCGGCGAGCATAATTTTCAGCGATATCGACTCACAGCATTAACCAAGCTGTACGAAGTATTATGCAGCGGAAAAAACTCGGGCGAATTTTCGAAATTTTTCGCAGTCCGAGTGAATAGATTCGCTTTCTCTTGCGCTTGATTCTTCTTTTTTTTTGAGTCTCTTAAACCATTTCTATGCTGTTCTCTTACTAGTGTAGTGGTATCATTGCCGTTACTAGTGTATTTCCAAATTTACATTTCTCAATCATGAAAATTTGATTTTGCAACTTTTCTGTGTTTATATTTGTTATTTTGGTTGGATCTCGACGAAATATCAAAGTAAATGCCGCCAAATGTACAGATATATCGTCTTCGCATTACGTAAAATACAGTCTTGCGAACGAGCAATTTGAAATTGAATAATGTCATTATACTACGAGCTAAATAAATCAATAAAACACCTGTGGTCATGCTTGGATGATAAGCTCGTTTAGAAACCACACATAGTAGAGAAAATAAAACAGATGAATCTGGTCAAAAAACAATTTGTGAGTGGCTGATTTCATGAAAATCCAAACTTGCCACAGAAACAACAATATTCTAGTAAATATATAATTCCAGCTGTATATCATAATGTATAAATATAATAAATAATAATATATATAATAATAAATATAATAGATAATAATATATATAATAATAAATATAATAAATAATAATATAATATATAATATATAATATATATAATAATATACACCGCATAGGTAGCGAGGGCGTTTTTCATTAACAACTCGTTAACGATGCCGCCATCGACAATTCCGCCAAGGAGAAAGTAACTTCAAATCGCTTAATGAATCACCCAGCATTAATTAAAAAGCAATACTAAATATATTCTTTCGAAGAAACGCTTTACGTTTATTATGTAAATAGGTGTCAACAGGAAACTATTCAGATTTTGAAATTACATTAACTTTTTCACAGAAGTTTTTGCATTTCAAGAGAATTCCAAAATTCTCGACTGTATTATAAGTTCTTTCGTACTCTGAAGATAATGCTATTCTCGCGAGGACTTTTTATACATTTTCTCGTGCAAAGTTGGAAAAATCACAAAATGATATAATCGCATAAAATTCTCAGTCCAATTATAAATAGCGCATTGCAATGTCACGAAGTATAACATATAATTCGTCTAGGTTTGATTTCACGGTGGAACGGAATCGCTAATGTCTTCTAATGGACGGCGGTGTAACCACGTGCAACACCAAACTACTTTGCAAACAGATTTACCATCTGCATGGCTGCATTTCAAACCACGCCGCCGACCATCCAAATTCTGACCTGCTCTACTTTCTATTGGGTTGGCAACTGAGTAATTGCCGATTTCAGTTATATAGATGTCCCTCACTCCCATTTTTATGATATCCGTAAATGTTATATTATAAAATTATTATTATTATTATGTTACCAAGTGTACGAGTACAGTAATTTCTCCCTAATTTGCGCTCAGATTTCGCATAAAAGTGGACAATTTTAGGAAGAGGAGATACAATTATTGGGTTGACAACTAAGTAATTGCCGATTTCAGTTATAGATGTCTCTCACTCCCATTTTTATGGTATCCGTAAATGTTATATTATAAAATTATTATTATTATTATTATGTTATTTTTTATTATCCGTGAACGTTAGCAACTGGACAAATTGAATGCAGCGGTCAAGGAAAAGCGAGCAGAATTGGTCGATCGTAAAGGTGTCATTTTCCAGCAGGACAATGCTAGGCCGCACGCGTCTTTGTCCACTCGGCAAAAATTGATGGATATTGGTTGGGAATCGATGTTACCCCCACCATATAGCCCTGATCTCGCGCCATCGGATCACCACTTATTTCGATCCCTGGACAACTCCCTTCGTGGTAAAACTTTTAATGACGATGACGCTGTAAAATCTCACTTAACTCGGTTTTTGGCCGAAAAGGATCAGACTTTCTACGAGCGTGGAATTTTCAAGTTGTCGGAGAGATGGCAAAAGGTCATCGAACAAAATGGAAAATACATTACAGATTGAACTTCGTTCCAAGTAAAAAAAATTTTTTATTTCATTGAACAAATCGGCAGTTACTTAGTTGCCAACCCAATACATGCCTGTAGCAATCTATTTTACTTTTCTGCCATCTGGTTGTGCGTTGAGCAATTCTACAACCCCCGCATGTTTAAACGTGCATACGTGTAATCTACTTTTGCACGTGTGTATATTTCGATCTATTTTACTAGCCGGCTGACCGGGCATGTACCGTCCGATTCTATTGTCCATACATTTGATTACTCGCTGGATATGAACCCGCAATTAAACCCACGAGCGCGTACTTTCGATGTTTGCGTTGGTTTGTAGTTTACTAATAAATGAACGGTGAATTTGTTCTCTGGCGACGAACCAACATTTACCGCAGAACGACGGTAGCAGTTTTCCGATAAACGACTTTAAAACAAGTAGATCATTATTTAGTATCCATAGCGAGAGTACTAGCAATCTCTGTTGTTTTATGATACTCTGTAGAGTGTTCATTTTAAAACTTTAGATCTGTACGTCTCGGAAACATTTTCGGGGAAAGTATCAAATGCGAAAGTTCCTCGATTTCAAGGAAAGGGGAGAGAACAACTATTTTGTGTATTTATTTTATAAATGCTGTATGTAGTAGTATTTTCATGGTACAATACTAATTTATTCTAATATTATTATTGATTCATTATTTACTTTTAGTAATTACATTCTTTTACAACATATCCAGTTGTAATTCGAAACATATAACATTATCATTCGAGTACGAACAAATAAAATAGCCTTCAGACTATAATTTCGATTTATTCGATAAATTAGTTTTGCTGGTTCGATCATTTTTTTTAAATACTTTACTATCTCCTTTTTTATGAAATATATACTGCAACTGTATGTTATGTTATGTATATGTTCGAGGCGAAAGTACATGGCGCCATTTAGGAAAGTCAAGTGTGACCTTCGTTTTACATCGAATAAAAGATTTTTCGACGAACACATATTCCTCGAAGGACACATTAACTTTCACGAATGACCAAAAAACAATAAAAAGCTCGCGTCTTTTAAGTTTTATATCTGGACGCTGAACAACGATTTAAACAATGTGTTTCGAAGCATACAAGTACTGTAATCTTTTACAACTTTCGACAGTTTCTCGACGTACAAGCAATCTGGAAATCTTCACATTTTCCAATGCAAGCAGTATAACTTTGCGTCAACCGATTCCGATGAAATTCTCATCACTTCAGAAAAACGCTGGTACTCCGACCATGCCCTGTATATACGCCACCAAAAAATATTGAAAGGGCCAGAGCATATTCCTCCACCAACTATAATTCTAATTTATATAGTTACGATAATACGAACGGAGGAGTGTCATAACAGGATTAACCTCTTGACGTACCATTTTCTTCGCAATTACTGCGATCAGAAATTGTTCGATTGCAATAATCTCTTAGAAGGGAAAGAAAATTGATGCTTATTGTGTGCCTAAATTTATTTAACCCTAGAAAGATAACCATATGACAACGTACGTAAAAGATAACCATACGCTTCAGAGGCGCATGCTTTTCTAAGGCGTCGATTTGATACTAACAATGGATATTTATTTCAGTTAATCTAGTCATTTTAAAGGTTTGGCATTATTGTAAAAATAAAATGCATTTATATTATATTTTTTTATATTTTAAGTAATTTTAAACTTAAATCACTAGACCTCTATGAAAAATTAGATAGCAATATGTTTATTTCGCAGGCGCCTCTGCGACGTAGGTTATCTTTCTCGGGATAAATGCTTAAATATCGATGACAAGGGATTAGAATTTTATTCCAATTTTCAAGGACAGTATAACATTTATACTCGATAAGTTATTACTTGACATTTTCATGACGAGCGAGACTCGTCAAAATACGGCGAGGGGTTAAAAATATATCAAGACATCGAATTACATGGAAAGCCGGAACGGTATCGCCCGCGTTCCGTTCCTAAGACAAATCGGCGTCATCAAGCATAGTCCGTGGCACGGAGAAATAGTAAACAAGCATGAAAGAAGTCCCCCACGACCGTTTCCCGGCGCATCTCTTCCGCGATACTATTGACGGTAACGAGTTGCTTCCGTAAAAACTCCGCGGTAAGATACTCCAGCATCGATATTTTATCATGAACACCACAAATTACGGCGCGCCCGGCGGGCTAGTGCGCTTGACGTCTACCCGGACAGTTTTAAATTTTTCAAGGAGTCTGCCGACAAACGGCGAGAGAGAGAGAGAGCGAGAGAGAGAGAAATAGAGGATTCTTTTAAAATGCAAATGCGCCGCGAGCACGAGGGGACGCGAGGGCCGCGAGCGAAAGAAATGTTACTTCTTATAAAGCAGAGATTGTCGGGCCCGCATCGGCCAAGGATAACTCGGTCGCGGGCGATAAAAATCCAGCTCACGGAGGGCTCTCGAGTTTCTGCGCGGCCAAGTCCTCGGCTCGTTTAAACTAAGCATTAAATTATCCCCCGCTTGCAAATTAACGCGCACGGAAAACGAATTCGAACTTTTACCCCGGCCGATGGTAAATCTTCCGCCGGTCCGCGCGGAACCAGCTCGAGGAGGGATCGCCCGAAAAACGATAACTCCTTCGGTCTCGCGTTTTGAAATTAATCCCTCGCCCCGACCGCTTTGACCCGCGCGCCCGGAAATCGCGTCCGCGTCCTCGCCCCGCCGGAAAACCGTGCGACCGGCCTGATTAAACGAGCCGCCTCGTGCCGCCGCCCGGCGTCGCCTCCTGCCACGCGAAACGTAATTCCGCGAATTGTTCGGGAACTCGTACAATGAACCAAAACCGGCGGCCTACGACCTGAAAGGGTGGCGCCGTCCGGAAAGTCGCGTCGCGGGATGCGAATTACAGCGCACGCGTCGATGCGCCGAGCGAAATAACTTGCTCGCCGACTCGAACTCGCTGAAGGCGAGGCTCGTTGGATTACACGGTTACTCTTTACCGAGCCAACTGCCATCAACCCTTTCGAACGCGAAAGATAATTTCACGCCAGTGGTGTGTAGGGTCCAATCGAGAGTTTCGGGGGGGATGGGGGGGGGGGGGGTGGCTGCCGGGATAAACGGAACGCGTGCGAAACAGGATATTGCAGTTATCTCGGAAACGAAGGATCATTCTGTAACGCTATTACTTGAAAATGTATTTATCTACGCCGACGTTTCCACCTTGATTTAAAACGGAGGAAATCGTAGATTAAAAAGATTTATTGAATTTATTTGTACGGAGAATATAATTAGAAATATAAAAAGTGTATAATAAATGTATACGTGGACATTGTCCAACAATTGTAGTGGACCGAACGCGACACGACAGTAATTTCTCCCGGAAATGGCAAATTTTGGCTTGCTGTGAATTTCCCTGTGCTGGTCCTACGCCTATGAAATTTATTGCTATACCGATGTTCAGGCGACACAAAATGGACTGTTTGGAGGAGAGTCAGGTAAGAAAAACCGCGGAAATACAGGGTATGTGGTAGGTACTAAGTACGTGACCGTCGAATCGTAGCACGTGCCCTTCGAATTGCCTTCGGATCGTGTTATGTGGCTTCCGAATTGCCTTCGAATCGTAGGAAAAAATTATAAATAAAAAAGTTAAGTCATCGTTTTTATTCTAGCGTTACAATGTATTCATATTAATGTACACTGGCATGCTGGCTGCTGCTTTTTTCCCCAACTGCACCGAGTTTCCATAAAAACGAGCCGGGAGGCTCGAAGTACCGCGACTTATGGCTTTTTCGGTGTGAGTTAGATAAGAAAAACCGCGGTAAAAAATATTAAAATAATCTTGTAGCTTCAAGGTACATGGTAGATACTAAGTACGTGACTGTCGAATCGTGGCATGTGGCCTACGAATTTCCTTCGAATCGTGGCATGTGGCCTTCGAATTACCTTCGAATAATGGTATGTGGCCTCCCAATTGCCTTGGAATAGTGGCATGTGGCCTCTGAATTGCCTTTGAATCGTGGAATGTGGCCTCCGAATTGCCTTTGAATCGTGGAATGTGGCCTCCGAATTGCCTTCGAATCGTGTTATGTGTGTTCCGAATTGCCTTGGAATAGTGGCATGTGGCCTTCGAGTTACCTTCGAATAATGGTATGTGGCCTCCGAATTGCCTTTGAATTGTGGCATGTGGCCTCCGAATTGCCTTCGAATCGTGTTATGTGTGCTCCGAATTGCCTTGGAATAGTGGCATGTGGCCTTCGAATTACCTTCGAATAATGGTATGTGGCCTCCGAATTGCCTTTGAATCGTGGCATGTGGCCTCTGAATTGCCTTCGAATCGTGGCATGTGGCCTACGAATTTCCTTCGAATCGTGTTATGTGTGCTCCGAATTGCCTTGGAATAGTGGCATGTGGCCTTCGAATTACCTTCGAATAATGGTATGTGGCCTCCGAATTGCCTTCGAATCGTGGCATGTGGCCTCTGAATTGCCTTCGAATTATGACAACAAATTAGAAATAAAAGAGTTAAGTCATCGTTTTTATTCTAGCATTAAAATATGAATACATAGTAATGCTAGAATAAAAACGATGACTTAACTCTTTTATTTCTAATTTGTTGTTATAATTCGAAGGCAATTTGTTATACTGGCCGCTGTCTTTTTTGCCGACTGCACCGAGTTTCTATAAAAACCGAGCGCGAAGCACAAAAAATTGATTTGAATTCCGACCTCCGAACATTTACAGGAGAAATTACTGTACCTAAAAACACCTACCTACAAATTTAGTCGTATTTTTTACTTTATTTTTTACTTTATTTACTTCAAGGGAGAAATCAACTCTTTCATCCGAATCGGCCCTTTTGTATGTGTTCAATATAAATCGCAAACGGAAAATACCATCAAAAAAATAGTTTAAACGAAACTAATATTATATTTTTGATGTTATAATACTGTGTGAAAATTTTGTAGTAAAATTATAACTTCTATTCAAACTATTTATTCGGATATTTAACTTTCATAGTTTCTGACGTATCATAGTTGCTCGTTCATTTAAAGGGTTATTAGATTCGAATGGAAACATCCGACAGTAGACACGTTCAACAAGTAACGTTTGAGTGCTGTCTATCAAATAGATGTCGAGTAACTGCGAATTGGTATCGATAAGGCGGGAGCTAATTATTCTGCGTCGCGCGACATCTCCGTGTAATTACCAAACTTGTAATAGACCCGCGTTCCGGATCATTCGATCGAGCGTTAACGGCGCTTCGCTTTGTTCTCTGTGCTAGACGTATCGTGATCGCTATGGTGTAAAGACGCGATAAATACTGCGATTTATTGGAATAAAAATCAACTGCGTGATAATTATTTCAGCTAGACAAGTTTCTCGCCGAATATATAGTTTCTTTTCTCGTGTATTCAATTTGTAACAAAATGGCGACAATACAAATACTATGACCGAGGTAACGAACTTGATATTTCAATAACAATCTCTCCGCCGTCGGAGCGTTAATAGATACGGATTAATGTAAAACGGTTATCGTAACCACTCCTAAAATCCGCGTAGTTAAAAGGTGAGCTTTGTGTTCCGCAGATCAGAAACGATTGGCTGCTTTAAAGGTTGCGCGCCGAGAGAAAGAAATATTCCCCCGATCCGGTATAATCTCTTCAAATCCGGGCCTCGTATTTCCGAATCGCGATCCAAGGGAAAAATAATAATTCCTCGCAGATCCCAGTTAGCGGTCGGTCGCTGAACGCGGTGGTACGCGTCTCACGTATTTGGCGATGGGATAAACTCGGCCATCAGAGGCACAGAGTAGGAAGAGGGTGAGAGAAAGGGAGAGTCAGGGGTAGAAAGAGTGTGCTAGTGAAACAGAGCGCGACAGAGGGCGGCTGAGAGAAAGAGAGCGAGAGAGAGAGAGAGAGAGCAGAAATGTTAAAGGAAAACCATTTCACGCCTGACTCGCCGGCTCTCTCTCCCCCGGCGAGAATAGTCGATCGTTTCGCGTCTCGTTAGCATCTCATCCATCGCCCGTGTCTGGCTGACTTACCTGTCTGCCTGTTTACTTGTCGTGCGTCGCTGTCGGTGGCTGCAGGCGGAAATTTCGCCGTGTTTCGTCTCGTCTTGTGTCCCTTAGCCACCCGACCCAACCCCCCAAGATTCCGAGATTTCCTATAGGAAATATTAGGTCTACCCGGAAAGTTCTGTCCGTTTTTTAGCATAGATGAAACGAACACAAAGTGCAAGATACGCAAAATAAAAAGTATATTTATGGAATCACCTGATCGTGATAGTCTTTGCTCGGGTACCATTGGTCTACCTATTTTTCAAAATATTAGGTCTACCGGAAAGTTCTGTCCGTTTTTACATAGACAAAACATAGATGAAACGAACACAAAGTGCAAGATATGCAAAATAAAAAGTATATTTATGGAATCACCTGATCGTAACAGTTTTTGCTCGGGTACCATTGGTCTACCTATTTTTCAAAATATTAGGTCTACCGGAAAGTTCTGTCCGTTTTTACATAGACAAAGCATAGATGAAACGAACACAAAGTGCAAGATATGCAAAATAAAAAGTATATTTATGGAATCACCTGATCGTGACAGTTTTTGCTCGGGTACCATTGGTCTACCTATTTTTCAAAATATTAGGTCTACCCGGAAAGTTCTGTCCGTTTTCGAATTGAAATATAACAGAATTTTCATACATTTAATAATATTTATCCTCAGCGTGTAAGCCAAGATGAATAATTTTGGAAGAGGAGATACGATTATTTGAACCGTGCGGCTCGTTTTTATGATTGTTGGCAAGCAATCGAAAGTCGTCTATCTTCGATACAATGTTTAATTATAAACATCAAAATTAATCTTAACAATTTGGAGTTGAAAGTACAAGTTGCTTGTTCGCTATTACTTGACATTGCGTATTAATGATTCGGAGTGAAATTAATCGTGAACTGGACTAGCGAGAAAATGAACATTGTCGAAAACCGCTCGAACTTATTGGCCAATCTAATATTAGGTCTGCTGGAAATTATATACGACATCATATATTCTACAAATCAATTAGGATTTCATCTAACAGTCTACTTAAGTCTTACCTGCTCTATTAACCGAACGCTCACGTTTTCTTGAACCATTCGGATAATCGAGCGGTACACCGAAAGAATTATATCGTATCTTATCTTCGTTTACACGAAGATATAAATAAATTGAATATAAAGAAGCTTTAAGTTTATTGTACAACGAAGTAAAGCATATTAAAGTTTGTAGAACTTGTTGCTATAATTATCGTCAATATTGTAACAGTCAATTTCTACGTAATTATTAGGTCTACCGGAAAGAGTTCTGTCCGTTTTCGAATTGAAATATGACACAATTTTCATACATTTAATAATATTTATCGTAGAATATACTTTCATATATATATTAGAATATACTTTGAATATTATAATATAGAATTTTAATATTGGAATATACTTTGATATTAGAATATAGAATTTGAATATTAGAATATACTTTGAACATTAGAATATAGAATTTGAATATTAGAATATACTTTGATATTAGAATATATTATATATATAGAATATACTTTGCCATTTTTAAAAAATGATTTATTTTTAGAGGCGAAGAACTCGACTAGTGCTTGGTTGACGTTAGCTTCAGTTTTGAATTTCTTTTTCTTGTAAAAAGTTTTGCAAAAAGAGAAACAAGCGATAATCGGAGGGTGCTAGGTCTGGGGAGTATGGCGAATGCGACAGAATTTCCCAGCCTGGCTCTGCGATTTTCCGACGAGTCGCCAAAGCAGCATGTGGTCTGGCATTATCATCGGTAGCCATGTTTTCGCGATCGCGTCTCGCTTAATAATGACACGAGACATCTTTGTTTCAGTTTATTTAGGAGAGTACATGTGTGTAAATGCAATGATAAAGAGAGATAGTCATATATGTCTCGAATCAACGTGTGCATATAGATTGAAACTTGAAGTGACACTATCGGACAGAACTTTCCGGTACACCTAACAATTATGCATTTTGGACTCCTCATTATATATTCCCTTTGTGAACAATGTAGAGAAATGAATGCACTGAAACAAAGGCGGAATTGCCCCTGAAAAGCGTTCCACAATCGGTACTTTGCCTTATACTATAACTTTAAATCTCGAAACGACGCTAAAATAATTTTGGTCGTGATAATTAAGATGATCTTCCAGTTCTTTTTACATCGTGTTGGAAACGAAATTGTACGATACTTCTTCCGTATTTAAAAGGAAGGATCTTCTGTCATTAGGAGTGATCTTTGAACACGCGGAAGGACGAATGGTGAAACAAAGCGTATGCCAGTTCCAGCCTGAACAATATTACAGAATGGTTGCCGCTTTGCGAACGTTCGAACAATTCCTGAGCAGAGTTCACCGTCTCTGTGTCAAACAGACGTTTCCACAATTGGATTAATCAGACTCCGTCAATAACATGAAACATGGAGCGCACTTTGCCCGCATACATGAAGCGCGGCGCGGCGCGGCAGAGCGACGCGCGGCTTCGCAATAATTCCGTTTCATCCGGCTCGAAACATCCGACGGGAAAGAAAAGAAGCGTAGACAAAGAGACCGGGGAGCTCATCGCGGCGGTATCAAACAACGGCGATTCGCACCCCCTTACAAAAGACACGGTTATTGCGCGAGTACCCTCGGGTGGAGTACAGATGAAGTTTCCTCCCCAGGGAGACCGAGACCAGCTGCATTCAACGATCTTCTACTAAACTTTGATCAGCGATGCTTTGCACACGGCTAATCCGCTAATCTCCCACGTACACGCAATAAAATGAGCGTCAGCGGGAACCACGCGAATGAGAGGACACAGAGGGAGCGGGCGAAACCCTGGCGTATGAACGATTGAAACTTGGTAATGGATCATGCTTGCTCGAAAACCTAATTTGGAATAGCTGCTGCGAAAACAAATGTCGATTAGCTTATTCCACTCGCGGTCTTCCGGTGATCTATCGTTAGGATTTTTTTGTTTTCGCGTCGTTAATACGCGCTGTGAGTTCAATGCATTTGCTACAAACCGTTGAGTGGGCGCAATAAAAAATGCTATGAGGATGCTGGAAGAATTTAAGAAGAAGAAGAATGGGATAAAATATTATGTAATAAGAAAAAAAAGAGATGATGAGACAATTAGGTAATATATTAAATGAAAGTTGTACCAATTACTTCAAATTATATTAATTTTGCAAATTCAATTTGAGAACTTATTTACCATATTGTTGGTGTTTCGGTAAGTTTAATACAACGAGCACACTGTCTTTTAAAATTTTAGAAGACACGTGAAATTTTAATAATCCTTAGATTATGAGACAATCGCTCGGCTGATTGAGAAAGTGAAAAAACATCGAGTTTAAATGGTAATCAAGTAATTTTTAGTGGTCTCACGGACCAGCAACGGTAATTAAGAATTAAACAAATACGTTGGTACACGGTGATGGGAGAGTTCACAAAAATTGAACTCTGTTGATCAGGATATAATGAATTTTGCGATGATTTAACAATAGAAACTTATTCAAGTTAAGAACGTGTTAATTGTTAACACATTATAAGACAGTTAAAGAGTGGAAATATGTGACATTTTTTTACTATTTAATCCACATGTTTTCACTATTTACTCTTATCTTGAGAATATATTAGATTTATCAGTTTTTAGAGAATATTTTCATACAGAATATTATATCTATGATTTATGTTCGTAAATTAGGGACAACTCACGGAAGCGTACATATTTAACTCACAGAACATAAAATCGAATGTATGGTTGCAGCGATAGTTAACTCACGCAACCTCTTTGCCAAACACAGCGTGAGTTGAACATAAATCATGTGGCGTTCAACGTGTTAAAAAATACTTTATGGCACTGTAGATAATGTCCTATTGCCACTTTTGCACGCACACTTGTGTATGTTTTACTACTAATCGTTGAAACATAAGATAAGTACGTGTGATACCTAAATCTACATATATTTCCATTTAAAATGATAGTAATAATTAAATATAATACCTGTTATTAACAATTCGATATAACATTAAATGATCGATTAAAGTAAAGAATAAACAAATTTTCAATAATTTCCAGTGTGCATAAGATAAGTACGTGTGATACCTAAATCTACATAAATTTCCATTTAAAATGATAGTAATAATTAAATATAATACCTGTTATTAACAATTCGATATAACATTAAATGATCGATTAAAGTAAAGAATAAACAAATTTTCAATAATTTCCAGTGTGCATAAGATAAGTACGTGTGATACCTAAATCTACATATATTTCCATTTAAAATGATAGTAATAATTAAATATAATACCTGTTATTAACAATTCGATATAACATTAAATGATCGATTAAAGTAAAGAATCAACAATAATTTCAATAATTTCAAATAAAATGATAACAAGTAAAGAGAATTAAATTAAATTAAATTAGTGGTTCAAGATCCCTAAGATGTTCCTCAAATATTAACAAAATAGTTCATAAAATGTGAAAAAGAAAATAGTGAATATTTTCGAGAAACGCGTAATTTTATGCAGATAATTTTATAATCAAGGGAAAGACATGCGCAGATCAATTATGTTTCTCCTTTTCAAATTACTCTAGCTCGTTATTCTATGAAAAAATTAGGATAAAATTGCTTGCTTTAAAATTTTTGGTTTCCTTCGATATTTTTCGGACTACTTGTATATGTTTCTTTGTTTCCACATTACTCATGAGATGCAGCAAATTATTATACCTGTCACTAAAGTGAAATATCTTTCGTTTACGTTCCCCAGAAATACTTGTCCTAGTTCCAGTTAACACTCGAACGGCAGATCATACTGACAAAACTATGATCACGTAGGTTCAGAATCATTGAAAACGTTATTTATCGAAATTATTGTACACATTTATTAAGCTGATTCTTCTAGATCCGTCAATATTTCTACAGACCATAATGAAACGTGAAAACGTAACAATTGATTTATATTAGATATTTATAATATCGAGGTCGAAATACACCCGAATTCGACGAATTGCTGATAAAGCCATTAACACGTTCCGTGCCGAGCTTTTTTTACTCGAATCTTCACACTTTGATATTTGACTAAAACTTGATGTATTACGTGCAATTATTAACTCTCGTACACATAACAACGTAACAAAAACTTATCAACGCCCATTCTTGCGGTGGAAATTGATTCTTCGGTTCTAAATTTCTTGTAAACAATTTGTTCAGTTCACTGAGTAAACATGCAAGCGTGTACCATCGATGGTACACGTGGCACGGAACGTGTTAATGATATTCCTGAGCAAATACTGTAAGCGATTCGCGAATATTACAATTATTTTGCACGCTGGAAACGGTACACCCACGTAGCACACGGCAATTAAGTTGAACGAAAGGTAGCAAGAAAAACAGCTGTCTACTCATCAGCACTTGTTTTATAATATAATGATGCAGAAAATAAATACAGCCCGCGCCGAATACGCTGAAACGGCGGACGAGGCAGACTGAAACGTATCATCGTACGCTCGAAACATCGCGTACCCGCACGATGTATGTTCCAAATCTTCGAGCAGCGTGGAAATAATGCTGAGCACGCCGGTCAGCATTTTTCCGTTGCGCAATTTTAAATTACGCGATCTAAATGCTTCACTTGTGCTGCGCGGGAATTCATATTTGGCAAGTTTTGCGCCGACACGTAACACCGCGTAATCGCGTTGCGTGCAGTGATCGACCTGATTATACGAAAGGGAGCCGATTACCGTTAGATGCCGTGCAATTTTACAGTTGAAACCCAATCAGCGTTAATGGCTGCGAAACAATCCAATCAGCAAAATGGTAAATCAGGTTACGCCGTCGATCGACGAATCAGCTGATTATGAAGTTTGACTCAAGTAATTAGTATCATTCGATGATCGGAGGATCGTGCAATTATTTCGCTGTTAGCTTTTAACCGGTCGTTCGAAACACCATGCTCGTCCCGTGCCAGGGATTCCTCGCAGGAAGCCGCTGACCAGCGGGATTATGTGAGTATAAATCAGCAGACTTTCTTCATCCCTTGGTGCCCCCTGCGATTCGTTGGCAGAGCCCGCCACCGCGCTCAATTGTCAATTTCTCCGTGCAGAGCGTCGCGCGGCTCGTGCTTCATCAATAAGATCGCTCTCGAAGAGGAGATTTGCCAGCGGAGAGCGATAGATCGAGATCCGGTGATAAATACAGACCGGCTCGAACCGTCGCTCGACGCGACGCGCGCCCCGGGAACGCTTTATAAAGCGTTGAAAAATTGACATCGGTCGGTGGTGGCAACGACTGTTCGGCGAACCATGCGCGACCCTCTCCCGTTCCCTGATTCCTTTCTTGTTCCTCTTTTCTGTTGCTCGGTAACCGGCGGTGCGCCGTTATATCGTCTTAGAGAACCCAAAACGTGTTCCACTTGCTTTTTAACATCTTACAATCGAAGCTACTTTGACGATGGAACTATTTTTCAGCAGAACCTAGGAGTCTCGTCGAACTTAGAATATTTTGTGAATGTGAAAACGTGAAACTAAACTTGTTTCGTCGCAGCACTCTTGCGTTTTAGCGATTTGTTGAGCACTTTTCATCTTGGTTTTGATGATCTTGAAACATGTTGTCGGTCAACTATTTTGTCAAACTTTTCCCTAAATATGAGCCGTTTATTTTGAAAGTGGCATAAGTCACTTTGTTTTTAAGTCGATATATTTAAGGGTTTGCGTTTTAACACGTTTCAAAATATGGATGCTAACTTTCGAGAAGATTTACTTGTATTTGTTATCTCAGGATACTGATATTTTCGTATAATTTATATTTATACTGATATTTTCGATATAATTTCGTATAAACATTAAAAAATCACCACTTTTCATTACGGTGAAGTGACTTATGCCACTTTCAAAATAAACGGCTCATATGTTGTCATCATTCGGTCTTGGTTTCAGAGATATTCGCTAATGTCTTTGACAAATATTCACATTAGAAAAGATGGTTCCGATTTCGATAGTCTTGAAATACAATGCATCAACGATGACATCATTTCCAACAACTTTTCTGCATACAATATATATATTACTGTATATACAGTAATTATATATATATACACACGACCTTGGTTTTCGAATGTGCTTCAAAAGGCAGTAGAGAAATTTTTTAATTTCTTGAAATAATGAAAAGTTTTATTATTACACAGTAGAGTAAATTCTCCCGAATTTTCCTTCGGTCTGTAAACAAACATGGATCATTTGGGAACAGGAGATACGATTATTCGAGCCTCCCAACTGATTTTTATAGTTGCCGATTGTCAACAATTATAAAAACAAATAATCGTATCTCCTCTTCCTAAATTGTCCATATTTGTCTCCAGAAGCACATTTTTCGCAAAGATACTTTGTTCTTCGTTTTAAATAATGTGGACGTGTGTAGCATGTCCAACCTTTTATTCCTCTGGTACTCCGTGATTATATTATATAATTATAAAAGAAAATTATAAAAACGGGAGCGCTTATAATAGATAATATAATACACTAACTCCTATTCAATCGAACTTGGAACCCTTCCGCAATGTTATGCGAAGTAAGAAAAATTGATCTTGATTCTTTATTTACCACTTTCATGTTAATAATAACACAATAAACATTATTAATCTGTGAGAACGCTAACACTGATTTCGTAAGTTCTAATAGATGCAGTAATTAAGTGTTAAACTTAAACAAGTGTTTACTTCTATTCAATCGAACTTGGAACCCTTCCGCAATGATGTGCGAAGTAAGAAAAATTGATCTTGATTCTTTATTTACCACTTTCATGTTAATAATAACACAATAAACATTATCAATCTGTGAGAGCGCTAACACTGATTTCGCAAGTTCTAATAGATGCAGTAATTAAGTGTTAAATCAACATATACTACTGAAAAACAGTGGTAAACATATTCATCGAAATATCATCGGAACGAACGAAAACCTTCGTCGAAATTGATTAAAGTGTCAATATCGTTTCGCCAGTAAACCGCCGATTTCGTTCCCCGTTACACGCGATATCACCTGTCGACGGCGCCTCTTTCCCTTACTAAATTCTTAAAAATGTAACGAGAGAGAAGAGACTGTCGCCGTTCCAGCTAATTAATTTCGAATGTTTCCTGTCCGGTTGACAATGTTTAATTAGATTCACCGCCACCGAATGAAACTTTCCGCCCGATCACGCCGCCAAAGGCCAGAATTCAAGTTTTCCCGGGGCAAAATGAAATCCAATTACGCGGGCCCCGTAAATAAAGTGCACACGATCGGTCCACGGGAACCCCCCGCGCGCGTTCATAACTTTTAATCAGAACTTTACTCAACGGAGAGCTATTTTTCCCCCTCCGAACTGCTAAGTTTCGCCAGGTAAGAGCGTGCGGTTTTGATGAAGCACGGCTAATGAATTTAATAAAATTACTCGTTCGAGGGCACAAATAGGTGGCGAGCGGTGTACGACGAGAAGGGAGGGAGTGAGAGAGAGAGAGAGAGAGAGAGAGAGAGAGAAGGAGAAAGAGAGAGAGAGAGGGAGAGAAGGAGAAAGAGAGAGAGAGAGAGAGAGAGAGAGAGAGAGAGAAGGAACAGGAATAGAAGCAGGAGCAGGAAGCGGGGGACATGGATTTACCGTAGTACTCGTGGGCCAAGTGGAGACCGCGAAGAATGGATAACAGGGAGAAAACTCCTGAATGCTATTGCCGTTTACCCAGCCGCGGCTGTTTTCCTCGGTACACCCTCGATCATCCGTCGAGCGTGTGAGCGAAATACGAAAGTACCCGGCTAGTACACGTAGTTTCACCCCCGCTTCGATTCCGACGAGCCGCTAGCCGGGGCGGAATCGCGCGCCCGCTACCGAGAAGTTATTATGTAGGCAGGTCTCGGCTCCTTCGCGTATCCCATTTCGCCGTGGATGTTGCAGCCGGTTTCCATTTAGACGGCGTTATTCTTCCGACGGGCCAGCTGTTTCATATCCACGCTACGATCCGTGTTAACAAACTTTGATTCCCTCCGCAGCCCCTAGCCTTTAGCCTCTAACCTGTAGCCCGTAACCTGCATCGCCCGTGGCCCGGCGATTTTACGCTACAACGTCGTTACGACGGGATCGGATTTGGCTGGTAACCGGTTTTACGCTAAATCTTTCGGTAAACCGTTCGAAATATACTCGCAAGCCAGCGGAATCCGACTCTGGAACTTCCTTTTGCCGCGTTCGCCCTGCTGCTGCTGTTCGAATCTTGCGAAACCGTCTCCAGCTCGTTAAATGTTTTCATAATTAGTTTCGAACGAGAGAACCGATTCAGAAGAAGACTGCAGTTTTCGATCTCGCTTCAAAGCGTCGCCGCGTTTGCATCTCGAGTGTACGGCAATTCGGTCGCCGCGTCCTTTTCTAGCTCTTGCCGAGAACGGTGGATTTGGAAATAACCTTTTAGGTACGGCTGAATTCCGCGCGAGGCTATTTCTGTGGACGGTAGAGTCTGATATTGTATATACAGGGTGTCCCAAAAATGTCTCGCAATCCGAAAGCGGCGGGTTCCTCGGGCCTTTCGAAGCAACTTTTTCCTTTACAAAAATGTTCTCCGAGGCACCGTTAACGAGTTATCAACGAAAAACAGTGACCAATGAGAGGCGAGCTCGGCTGGCGCGAGGCGACCGAGCCAATGAGCGGAACTGGGCTTCGCGCGCTGGTTGGCTGGGCCGCCACGCGTCAGCCGTACTCGATTCTTATTGGTCACTGTTTTTCGTTAATAACTCGTTAACGGTGCTTCGGAGAAAATTTTTGTAAAGGAAAAAGTTGCTTCAAATGAACCGAGGAACCCGCCATTTCCGGATTGCGAGACATTTTTGGGACACCCTATAGATTGTTGTAAATCGATGTAAAGACGAAAGAGGTGTGAAACAATGCATATGAAGACGATTATTTGGTTCAAACGATGAGCGAGTGAGCTACTAGAGCAAGCCACTATAGTGATAACATAGATATAGTGAAAGATGACGTACGAAATATTTGTTTTGGTCACGATGAAATTCTTAATAAATGTCATTGAGCATCGTGGACACATTACACGTACACCAATCGCGAAGACCATCTCGAGTTTTTTTAAATGGAATTACCTATGTTGTGCTGCATAGATCGATAGAGCATCAAATTCTCAATAAAAATGTAATGACCTTTATGCGTCCTAACAAGTAATATTTTTAACAATTTTTTACAATTATATTATCATCACAGATGAATAAGTAGTTATTAGTGGTCTCGCAGAGCAGCAACAGTGATTAAGAATTAAACTGGAAATTGGAGCCTGCAGTGAAATGTTCGTATAACAGATATTTATATGTATAATAGAACGTTCACATAATGTACGTGTTCATACAATGGAACTTCTGCTTCAAACAATAACAGATTAAAACATTTCAACACTCGAACGGCGGATCATATTGACAAAACTACGATCGCGTAAGTTCAGAATCATTGAAAACGTTATTTATCGACATTTTTCTACACATTTATTAAGCTGATTCTTCCAGATCCGTCAATATTTTTATAGACGAATATTACGAACGACCAACGTGTGTTTTATCAACGAATGATGATATCACGCGGTAAATATGGGTGGTTCGCCTGTGTATTTGAACGAATCATTTATATCTCGAATAAATAAAGAAAAGCAAAACTATACAATACTATTCCTGCTCCACTTCAGTGGACAGATCCATTCTCTGTTTCGTTCTTTCGCTCCAGCAAGAAGACCAGACAAATTCTTCTCCGCGGCCCAATTGCTGCGCAAGATAGAGATCGTACGAGACAGAATCGCATCGAATAAGATTGCTCCCCTGATCCAGGTTGAGATCACCTTACGGTTATCCATTTTATGAGTTTCGACGAGGGAGCAACCATCACGCACCACATTCCCTATTCACCCTAGCCCCTGTTCAGTCTACGAGGGACTCTCGAGAAGATGCCGGCGTCGGCCTATCAGTCTTCCTCGTTCTCTCGAGCTGCGGCGCAAGAAATGGACGAAGAAGACGAAGAAACGGAGAAGGAGAAACGAAGGAAGAAGGCGGATACCGGACGGTTCTTTCATCGCGAAAGAAAGCGCCTCTGATATCTGGGAGAAACGCGGGGGCGAGGAAATTGGCGTGCTTCATTATACGGAATCGCCCTGTATAAAACGTACATCATCGCTGTGCTCGACCATCAACGTTGCAGAAGCTTGTCGTCCTGCCGCGGCTCGCCAGAATATTCGACTGGCGACTCGACCCCCGGAGTAGCCTCCGGCCCGGCAGCCTCTTTAAAATTGAACGTGGAAACGCGAAATCGCTGATGTACCTTTATGAACACGCTCTGCCAGAGAGATAAAAATAAATTCGAATTAACATAACCGCGGCCGAGAAATGGGAACTGTCCCGGGAGCGGTGAACATTCTCTGAAGAAATTGCAGCGCTCGTGGAAAAAAAACGCCCCTTTGAAGCGGTGATTGCGGAGAACAAAAGAATAATGTGATCTCTTATTCTTCGGTGTTCCGGCTCCTTCGTCGGCCGCGCTGTGCCGGGTTGTGTGTAACGACAATTTCGGATATTAATTGTTTGGTTGTAGTCGCGCTCGGCTACTACGAAACTACGGCTACCACCGGCAACTTTAAAACGCGTAATTTTTGCATTTTAACGTACTCATAAAGTACAACGTGTTTTGAAAGTATTTCGTAAAAGTTTCCAGCGCGTCCGAACGAACTTGGCGAACTTGTAAGCGTGTAAATTATGGTCTTGAAAGCCAGTTTCATAATAACCTGTGTTCTTTAAGGGTGAGGCTTTGTTTACCCGCCACATAGAGGCCCTGCTACACGTACACGCGAAAAGGGACACATATACGTATGTGTGTGTTCGATCAACTTGCAAGTTGCAAGGGCTCCGGATACTTCACTTTGACTCGGCAGTATCGCGGCGAACAGTTCGGGAGTGGTCAAGTGTGTTTCCTAATAGTCCAATCTAGAGAACTTCGGTCTCCGCGGTGCCAATTTCGTTGTCACAAGATGGCCGTCGTTGAGTGTACTGCCGAATATTGCAAATTGCTTCAGAATAACGCAAAAAATGCCAAAAAAGAAACAGAGAAGAAGAAACGAAGAAAGAAGTGGAAAAAGCTCCTCTGATATCTGAGAAACGCTGGGGAGAGGAAATTCGCGTGCTTCATTATACGGAATTGCCAAAAAAATTTTGGAGACCGAACAGTCCTAGATTTGGCTTTTGATTTCACCATTCCCGAACTGCTTATAGGGATGACTGAAGCGTCAAATCGTAATATTTGGGACCCTTGCAATTGTTTGGAGCATATACATATGTGTATATGTATTTCTTCTATGCGCGTGTATTGGAACCTCAGAATAGTATAGGTAATTAGCATAGATAAATATGTAAATACGTATATAATTTATTCTGTTGCTAGAGGTTCCATTAAAAACTCTTTGTGCTAAAATAACATAGTTTAAATTTATTGTTAATCCTTTTTCACCCCGGAATTGTCAAGGTTATCTTCAATTTTGTATAGGTTGACCTAGAATTTTTTGTAGCAATCGTTTAGGGGATGCTGAGAATGTGAACAACAAAACTGTAGCGTTTACCTATAAAAGTATTTTGACAACTCCGGGAAAAGAAGGATTAACAAGAGATTTGATACGATTATCTTAAAGCTCTCCTTAACCGTTTGACTGCTGAGGAACGCTATCGCGCTCTTATTGTGTCGCACTTTTTTTATTATGAAAAAATACGTCAGCAGCCAAGCGGTTAAAACATGTTATTTTAGCTGAAAAAGTTTCCAACCGAATCACTAGCACAACAGAATAAATTAAGCTGACTATGTTGCGTGCTTTACGTTTAGATATGGTCTAAAGTAGAGATCATATCTTCACTAGCATCTCTACTGGATATTCCCTAGAATTAACTTATTAGCGTCACAGCAATATTGTGGCCGAGATATGTGAGTCGAGTCTGGTCGGATCACATCTTATTCTTACACCGTGGGTTCAGTATGGCGAGATTTATCTTCCTCCTTACTTTAAATATATAATAAATTATATCTATTAATAATATTAATAAATAATAATTAATAAATTATTGATATATATATAATAAGATATAATATATAATATAATAATATAATATAATATAATATATAATATAATAATATAATATCATATAATATAATATAATATAATATAATATATAATATAATAATATAATATCATATAATATAATATAATATATAATATAATAATATAGTATCATATAATATAATATAATATATAATATAATAATATAATATCATATAATATAATATAATATAAGATATATAATAATAATTATATTAAATATATAATAAGCTATTAAACAGTGTATTTCACCTACAGCTCTTCTATTATTCCATCAATAAATGTGTTCACTGGCTAGGAGGATGTCGAAACTTGACATAACCTATTCAATATCAGAGAAAATCGTAACAATATTAATGATATTGAGAAGTAAAATAAACCAAATTTCATTAAATGTCAATAAGCAATTTTTATATAAAGCACAATGAAATCACGACAAAAATTGCAAGCGCATAATCTATCAATCGTTAAGGGTGAGGCTTTATTTTTAGGCTAAATAACTTGTTTAGTCTAAGTAACGCTTATAAATCAAACTTTCTAACATCATTTCAACTCGACAGAACCCTAGAACCGCGAGAAACGTGAAATGTGCGTTCAAAATATTTTGTAAAATGTTTCAAGAAGAGATTAAATTTATAACATTTTAAAAATGTTAAATTCAAGCGAATTCTTGTAATTCTTTCCGTTTCTCTCTTTTAAATCCTTTTTAATTAAATTCTTAGGACGCATGTGCATAACAAACAAAACTAGCCTGCGATTTCATGCTGGAATTCAAAAACACGCCCGCGACTAGAGGGTTAATATCTAATTTCACCAGCGCTCCTTTAATATCGTTGCGAGCGATCCGAGCAGGAATTACAACCCTTTGAAGTTCCGTATACGAGTTTACGATGTTTGCGGAAGTAACAGTACTTTTGTTCTTGTACTTGCGGATTTTCGTTTTTTGCTGACATCTTATCTACCGACAGTTTCTTAATGGTGCTTTTAAAGTTGAAGGTCGATAGTTGAGAATTTCTATAAAAATAATTATATTATATATAATTATATATAATATATATTATATTATATTATATATAATTATTTTTATAGAAATTCTCAACTATCGATCTTATATTATATTATATTATATTATATTATATTATATTTAATTATTATATATAATTATATATAACAATTATATGTAAATATATATAATTATATATATAAAAAATAATTATTGAGCTTAGGCATAATCCGTTCATTAAGAAGCTTATTGATAGGTTTATAATAAATCAATATTAATACCTGATGACCACTAATAAGCAAAAGTGACTGTCCTAGATAAATATATAAAAAAATCATGCTAATGATTTACAATTAATACAATTTACTTGTAAAAAGTCATTAAAAGAGATCAAAATTACTATTTAAACACAGTTTGCTTAAAGCACGAAATAGAAACTTAATTTTACATAAAAGTTAATAATAAGTATAATACGTTAGATTACAATTCTACTTATAATTCCACCATAAAATTTCGTCAACTTTATTCTATATGATTTAGTGATTTTCCGGCAGTCTAAAAACCTCGACATAACCACGAAACGTGTGGCAAGTGCGATTTTCCTAATTTTACAGTGCAGCAATTTTAGCTTGACATAACTATCGAACAGCAATGTTTTTTAAAGTATATGTTTACGAGATTTTGTACATTCCTAGCTTAAATGGAGCACCCTGTATAGCTGTTATAAAATTTCTCGTTCTTTACTTTACTAAATTGAAATAAGTATACGATAACACTTTGTTCATTACAGATAATACCAAGCATGCATCCAAGTTACAATATTCTGTTTATTACGGTTAAGTTAATAACGACATAAAAGTGTTCGCATATTACAAAGAAGGGCCCCTTGTAAAGCTTCTCAAAGAACTGAGGTAACCGTTAATAATAAACAGTTGTGTGATCACTTGGTACAGTCACCTGAAGAAATGCTGTGAAAGGGAGGATTATTTTCTTTATCTTTAACACCTCTAAGAGAAGCTTTATATTCAGTTCAGGCATGACATTCGATATTCCGTTACAGCGAAATTATGTGAACGTGACGCGTAAATGCTTTGTAGGAAGTGTCGTTCTTTCTCACAATTGGTAATATAAGATTGTTTATGGGACTAGTTTATAAATTTCTGTTTCTCCATGGACTGGTATCAGTATGTTCTTGTGCAAAAACTTGTCTCTAAGGGAATCCAGCAATAATTGTATTTGTTACAACTGATTAAATCTTGTTACATGATTTTGTAAGATGTCAGAAATTATACGGTATTCTGTCAGAAAAATCTGACATTACAGGAAACAAGAACCATTTACCATAACATTACGTGGTGTAAAGAAATAATTTTCAAGAGAACATATTTTGGTTAATAACGATCTAAATATTTTGTATAAATAAATATAAATGTTAATAAAATGTTTCCATGTAATTATGATTGGAGGAAATATTGTGCTTGATATTACTTTTTGTGGGGAATGTGTTGTATTTAAAAAAATAACGAAGGTCAATGAGATCTCCGAAACTTCCCTAGCTGTCAAAAATGTATGACTATACATATATATATATATATATATATATATATATATATATATATATATATATATATATATACATACATACATATAGTATAGTCATACATTTTATATTCATATATTATTTATATTATATATATAATATTATATATATATTATATTTATATTATATGTATATTATATTTTATATTATTTATATTCATATATAATAGTATATACATATATATATATATATGTATATACTATTATATATGCTTCCGCTATATTATACAGACCACTCTGTATAATAGCGGAAGTACATATTTCCATTGAAAATATTAGTCGCATCATCCTGCATATGGTAGAATCTCTTAAACGCCATAGATACTCGAAACTGTATACCTAATTTCACTAAAAAAAAAACCTTGCCGTACACGGCTGACGCTTTCCAAAGCTCCTTGATCATCGAGCCGCCGGCGTAAGCAACCCAGTCCATTGTCTCTAATCTCGATTACTGATATTGCACGACAGTTAATTAACTTATCTCATGTTCCATATCCTTTAACAGAGCCCCAGTCTGCGATCGCTGTACAGAGATACACCCATCATTGTTCTGTTTTCTGGCCTGCGAGGAACGCCATAATTAATTGACTATCTCCAGTCAGTCGTTCCATTGCTTGTTCGGTTGCTGTGCAAACAGAGGCGAAACAATCTCCGCCGTTCTGCGCGATTTAATGACGAAAAGCTAGCTCTCGCATTGCTTGCTGATTATAATTTGAGCCACGCCGCACGCGACTCATTCCATACCCACAAGGTTCATTCTCCACAATTCCCAGCACGTTATCCCCTTAAGTGAGATGTTTTTTTCAATCCAAATACTCAACAATGCAATCGATTTCTACCGTCGCTTCGCTAATTTGTACAATCTTGGAACTCTCGCTAATTAACGCAATTATGGTGTTCGTAACGAGTGATTAAATTCTTGGATAATAAATCAATAACATATCAAATAATGTACAATGTTTTACGTGTGAATTTTTAATTTACCAAACGTGGCGCAGATTTGCGTTCGATCGTGGTGTTCTCCATTTTCTTTTTACTTTCGATTTCTGTGCGATTGATTATGGTTTCTTTGATTTAGTGTGTTCTGTTGATTTTGATTGTTTTACAGGGCGGTCCTAGCATCGATAGTACAGCCGAGAAAGCGGCGATTCTGCATAAAAAATGAAATCGAAAATAAGGAATAGAAATCTCTCCTTTGAGACTTTGGTCGAGAAAATCGACTTTCAATACTCAACGAGTACGCGTACACGTAACTACAGTGACGAGCAAAAGTGACCACACCTTTTAAAACTGCATAACTTTCCTAAAACTGGTCTAAATGACTTGAATTGTTTCGTCAATGGGACAAGAAATGAGGGACAAGTTCACTGAACAGTGAATTTTAAACGATTTTTTAAACGAGTATTAATCATTACGTTACTCCTGGGAAATGAGGGGTTCTTGGGATCATTTAAAGTAACTTTTTCCTTGGCGAAAATGCAATCTGCAGCTTTGTTTTCGAGTTATTAACGAAACACACTGGCCAATGAAAGGCGAGCTCGGCTGGCGCATGATCTTCAATTCAACTCTACTTCAAATCATCTCGGGAATTTACGACATTTGTGGGACACTCTGTATATTTTCAAGTCAGCCGAAGATCAAAATTATCTAGCATAATTCTTACAGCGTGCAAATTTCAAGTACATTAAATTCTCCCGAATTTTCCTGCAGCTTGTAAACAAAAATGGACAGTTTGGGAAGAGGAGATACGATTATTCGAGCCTCGCAGCTCAGTTTTATAGTCACTGATTGTTAACAATACATAAAAAATGAGATCCAAGGTTCGAATAATCGTAACTCTTCCAAAATTGTCAACTTTTGTTTTCAAGCTAAAGGAAGATTAGGAAGAATTTATTGTATATCGACATGCTATCTGCAAAGGATCCTTGAAAGTCTGATATTTCTCTCTAGAATTTCGCATTAACTTTTTGCTTCGACTTGCTACCAATAACTTCTGTTCCGTATTTTACGTTCTAACTGCTGCAACAAGGCATAAACGCCGACCATGGTTCGTTTCCCGTGCACCGGGACAAAAAAGCACCGTGCATAGTTAACATCCGACGGGCAGTAGTCGAACGTTCGTTTCGTCGACGTTCCGGAAGTGCACTTTCTTCGGCAACCTGTATCGTTGTCCGCCGCTAAATGCACGGGCAACGATAACGTCGTCGAGCGAGGAGAGTTGTCGGTTCGAATGACAGCCCTTGAAGTGTGCCCGTCGACCGGAAGCTCGGGGTTATTGACTCGCCACTCAAGTTCTCGTGCTGTTCGACAGCGTGGAAAGTGTCTGTGGTAGCATGCGTGCGCGCGCGCGCGCGCAAGCTCACCTGTCCACGTGCTCGCACAAGACAGGGCACAGAGATCGGTGGCACGGCACTGTTAGACGCCACTATGAGACAGACGCATGACAAACGCGATAAAATAAATTTTGAATGCATGTACAGTGACTCTGATTAACATTCGATTAACCTTTTAAATATCAATGTCAATATCAATACCAATATCAATATCAATATCAATATCAATATCAATATCAATATCAATATCAATATCAATATCAATATCAATATCAATATCAATATCAATATCAATATCAATATCAATATCAATATCAATATCAATATCAATATCAATATCAATATCAATATCAATATCAATATCAATATCAATATCAATATCAATATCAATATCAATATCAATATCAATATCAATATCAATATCAATATCAATATCAATATCAATATCAATATCAATATCAATATCAATATCAATATCAATATCAATATCAATATCAATATAATCTTTTAAATAATATTTATTCGATTAACTCTGATCAACCTTTTAAAACGCGATAACTTGTTTAGAACTGGACTAAACAACTTGAATTTTTTTAAATGATAGAAGGACCAGTCTAACTAGATCACAACTAGAATGCCTTTTTTAAATTTTGCTATTGTCTCGAATGAGAAAAGAAAGTGGAAAGCTCTCATTTTTTTAACTTTGTTATCTGAGTCTGTATATCAGATATATATCTCAATTAATATTATTATAACATAACAATGTATTATATCTTACACATTATAACAACGTATTGTAAAATATATTATTTAATCTACTGAACAACTCGATGAAGCTCCAACTATTTTTATACCGTCATTATCATCGTCAATTTTCTGTTCTTCTTTCCACGTTGGAAGAAATATTTCTATGACGTTCTTTGTATTGTTTCTTTTTTCTCTCTTAAATCTGACTAATAGGATTGTGAAAAGTTGTTACTTTCGTCACGATACGGTACAATTGTAAAATTTGAGCTTTCATCTTTCTCCCCCGACATCCAAAATTACTGTATCATGCTCGTTCCACTGTGCGCCGAAGCGAGAGGCTTCGGAACGAATAAAAGCCAACTTGAAAGAGCGCGGACCTAGACGGTAACAGGTATATACTTAGCGATAGACGGCTTTTTAAAAGAGGAATTTCTCCTCTCTGACGAGAGTCGAGTATACGTCGGCGAATGCCGGCTCCTCCGAAAGTCGAGCTTCAATCGCGATAATTAACTTTGCGCTAATGATTGACTAGATGGCAGGTTTTTGATGGTTTGCTACTTTCCTCGCGGGTCGATAGCGTTGCACTTGAAAGAAGCGTGCCGATGGAAGACTCTCCGCAACGATACGATTCTTCTGTCGTTTGTGCATTAACGTTGTTGCATAATAGCGTCCTCACATTCACTGCAATCCCCGACATCGATGATATCGCGCAATGGTTTCCGCGTGTCGTTTCCTTCTTTCTCATCTTTGTTCGGTGCTAATATTCGAATTGCGTTCGCTGTTTTGAATATTACGTTAATACTATTAGACTGTGATCATGATGACAGTTATTATATTATTATATTACTATTATTATACTATATATATATTATATTATATTATATTATATTATATTATATTATATTATATTATATTATATTATATTATATTATATTATATTATATTATATTATATTATATTATATTATATTACATTATATTATATTATATTATATTATATTATACTATATAATATTATATTATATTATATTATTATATATATTATATTATTATAGCACAGGCTGGGAATATTTATTTTGTTGCTATTAGACTGGGAATCGTCACGTAAATATCTGTCTCGATTGGCTGTTTTATACAAATCAGGATAAGGAAAACAATTATTTCGGAGATTTGAAAATTACTTCGGATAAGGACAGAGCAATCAAAATCTAGTAATTATGGCTTAAGTATTCGTTCTGTTTCCGAATGTGTATTATTTGGGTTATGTTGAATAGTTGAAAACGAAAATGTCAGTCATCTTCATGGAAATAAAACGTTTGGATCATTCGAGTTTCTATATTGCAGATTTTCTTTTTCAGAATCGGTCAGCGTATTCTGCTGCAATTCATGTAAGAATATAGAGGATGTTCCATCTTTTTCTGTCAAACTTTACTGAAATACTCTACAAAAAAATGTTATGTAAACATAGGCTATTAAGTTCTTATATTAAAAAAAATAGTTCAAACAGAGAAAACAGAAAATTATAAATTACATTGGACCTGTATCCTTCATTCAGTTATAATGTCTGAACTTGACTAATAATTTATAATTATCACATCACAATCGGTTGTATCACAATTCAATAGGTACCATAATAATAGGTATCAATAATAGTAATATAATAATATTAATAATATAATAATTATATATATATATATATATATTTATATATTAATTATATATTAATAATATAATAATTATATATATATATATATATATATATATATATATATATATATATATTTATATATTAATAATATAATAATAACATTTCCTACGAATCAGAAAAATAGCGGGTCCATTTTCAGCCTGAAAACAGTATTAACCCTTCGCGCGTATAAACTCCATCCTCGACTCTAGCATCCTCGACTCCTCGCATAAATTAAAAAAAAAATAACAACGTTCTCCGTTGATGCTGTTATCTCGAGATCACAATACCGTTAATGAAACAGACACAATACCAATTTAGTTGAACAGACGAAGACTTAGTTACGTCCACGGGGACAGACATAAAAGCTACCACTGGCGGATTAAGCAAGATAGGTGAATCACCATGTGCTCGACCTAGTCGCGCATATTTTCATAGATTATAATAGGCGTTCGCGCTACAAATAGCTTGCGCACTGTCAATAATCGTTTCCAGTAGCGGCCGCTTGACACACGAGGTCCGGCGAGCAAGCGTAATCGCATGCTTGATAAACGAGACACCGGGTTAAATTCAATGTCGAGGGGGTGGCTTATTGATGCAGTGAAATTAAACGGAAAATGATTACCGTGTGCCGCGGCGCGACGTGCGCGCGCGGTTCTAGTCGCCGTTTTAAAGGGACGCCGAACGCCGCGCCGCTTGAAAACCTGAAACGCCGCTGTGGACGCTGCCTCTGCAAATCACCTGCGAAATCAAGTTACCAGCGAACAGAGGGCCGGGCCGGCTAAGTGGAACGCGCGTAATACTCTGCTGTAACCGTATTCGAGATCAAACTCGATCGTCAATTAGCTGTTTTTTTTCTCTCGTCTAGGCCCGCGATATAAGCCGTGCAAACAGAATCCGTTCGTTAATAACGGCAACCATACGGACAAGCGTGATCGATCGTGTTGCGAATTCGTGGAAGCACGAGTCACCGAGCAATACCGGACACCGATCGCGGAATGTGAAAATGTACCCGCTGTAAATGTAAGCTGAAAATGTATCCGCCTGAACGCTTAACCTTTTAACCCTTTCGCTACGGGCGGATTCTCCGTCGCGGTACTTCTGCTGAACAGAGCGCTGCGACATCACTGCACGCTACGGCGGTCGGCGGAGAACCTAAGCTGTTTGAATTGAATGAATTTTTCGAACGAAAAAATTTTTCTCCAAAGGGTATTTATAAATAAAGGGTATTCCAGGGTATTTTTTATAACGTCTTAGCATGCGCTCTTTAATTTACAGTATGAGAGGAAATAACATTATGCAATATAATGCATCTTATGGAAAGCCACTATAGTGGTCCGTAGTACCTCAGTGGCACCAAGTGGAAAGCCACTATAGTGGTCCGTAGTACCTCAGTGGCACCATATGGAAAGCCACTATAGTGATCCGTAGTACCTCAGTGGCACCAAATGGAAAGCCACTATAGTGATCCGTAGTACCTCAGTGGCACCAAATGGAAAGCCACTATAGTGGTCCGTAGTACCTCAGTGGCATCATATGGAAAGCCACTATAGTGGTCCGTAGTAGCGAAAGGGTTAAGCACGACGCGCTACTATAGTGGCTTCCGCGGATGTCATCTTTCAGAACGACACGCCACTATAGTGGCTTTCGCGGATGTCATCTCTCTGGACGACGCGCCACTATAGTGGCTTGCTCTAGTAGCTCACTCGCTCATCGTTCGAACCAAATAATCGTCTTCGTATGCATTGTTTCGCACTTCTTTTGTCTTCACATCGATTTACAACAGTCTACATGGTATCCCAAAAATGTCTCGGAATCCGGAAATGGCGGGTTCCTCGGATCATTTGAAGCAACTTCTTCCTTTACAAAAATGTTCTCCGAGGCACCGTTAACGAGTTATTAACGAAAAACAGTGACCAATAAGAATCGAGTACGGCTGACGCGAGGCGGCCCAGCCGACCAGCGCGCGAAGCCCAGTTCCGCTCATTGGCTCGATCGCCTCGCGCCAGCCGAGCTCGCCTCTCATTGGTCACTGTTTTTCGTTGATAACTCGTTAACGGTGCCTCGGAGAACATTTTTGTAAAGGAAAAAGTTGCTTCAAATGGCCCGAGGAACCCGCCATTTTCGGATTGTGAGACATTTTGGGACACCCTGTATATACAGACAGAATATACAGTATCAGACTCTGTACAGTAAAAGGTTAAGCATCGTTTGTCGAGGCATTGCTAGGCCGGTAACACTTGTGGTCAGCGTCTGCTCGATAGAATGGAATTATAACGCTTCTGGGATTCGGTGTGGACACCGTCGTATGTATGAAACCATTTTTCGCACTGCCAATGAGCAGTATAGCCTCGATTATTGCAACGAAAATCTGATACCGCTGACCGAATAATCAATATTTCGGACAATCGAATACTCTGTTTTTCTACTGCCCTGATAAAGAACGTTACACATGTAATTTTCAGTTTAAGTTTACTTAAACTATACTCTCTATACACTCTCTATACACACGCAACGAAATCAATATTTATGATTTCACAAAATACTAATAATTAAGAATGAGAACTCATTAAGTGAGGGACTAGTCTACTAAATGATGACTAAAATTCCTTTGATTAATTTTGCTATTATTTGGGATGACAAAAAAAAATAAAAAACGAGAGTTTTTTAACTTTTTCTTTTTTCTTTTTTTTTAACTTTTTTATCACTGAGATCATAACATAAATGTAGAAAACAAAAATTTTTTAATTTCCGTTATAGGCTCAGATAAAAAAAAGTTAAAAACGGGAGATTTTATACTTTTTTTGGTCATTCCGAACAAAATTAAAAAAAGCATTTAAAAGAAGTCATTTTAGTCATCGTCCAGTAGACTAGTCTCGCTATCATATAAAAAAACAAATCAAGTCACTTAGTCGATTTTTAAAACAGTTATTGCGTTCCAAAAGGTGTACGAACACTTTTATGAGCCACTACGAATTTATATATAAATGATGAAAAAGTAACAAAAAATATTGAATTTGATAATGAACAGCACATTTGCCACACCTAACATTCGCTCGTCGAACAAGAACGAACAAGAAATAGTAATTAAAGAAATACCCCGTTGTCAGTGTTTCAAATGCAAAATAGTTTGAAATAGGTGATCGAAGGCAGACAATTATGCCGGTAATTATCGGAAATTATGAAAGTATGGAAAGATGACGATTTCGATCGATGATCGGTCAGGGGCTTCGGTGCTGGAGAATGTTCCATTAATTACTCGGAAACCTTCAGCTAATCAATGGGTAGTTAGTGGCCAATGGTTGGCTCGCATCAATAATCACTGGGCGACGTGGTAGTATAGTACTGTGCTTTGATGCGCTAATTTACACCACCTGCATTAATGCCCATGTCCCACTGGTCCGGAACGACGATTGTCTAAGTGCGTGTACGATCCCCAGAGCAGGTATGCCGAAGACGCCGCGAACAAGACGATATATTAAGGTTAACCACTGTGTGTATCCAAACCTCTCGTAGAACATGGCTGTTACTGCATCTTACCGAGAAATCTCGCGAGAAATTTCGGAAATCTTCTGAGAAATTTTAATGGAAATTTCTATTGTAAGTCCATGACAATTGATGGACTTGATGATCCAAATTTTAAAGTACCGTGAGAAAAACTGATTAGCCAATTATAATATACTATACAAATATAATATACTATATAATATACTAATTTATTTAATATACTGGGTACTCCCATAACACGTGGGACCCACGTGTTATAACACGTGGTTCAGGACTTGATTGGATGTCAAATCTGATTAGTCAATTGTACAATTCTCTGAATTTATAAATTAATTTAATATTAATTTATATTCTTTTATTTTTATTATTTTATTTATATTATTTTTTATTTCCCATAACACGTGGGACCCACTTCAGGACTTCATTGGATGTCTAATAACAATTAACATAAATTATATAGAAATCATTTATGAGATATAATGACTTTTTTTTATTTTTTTTTCAGTTATCTTTACCGAAGTTGCTCAAAATGATCGCCTCGCATTCGAAGATAGGCTCGCACGCATCTTGTCGTCGATTTGGCTACCTTCTATACCATTCCTGATGTTCGTCGAAGTTGTCGGAAGCCACGCTCTATTCTATCTCGTAGCATTTCAACATTTTCAGTAAAAAATGATTTATTTTATTTTTTATTTTCAGACAGTTTACTTTTTTTGTATAAAATTGATCGTGTCTCATAAATGAAGACAGGCAAGGCATGTATTTCCGTTGTTTTCAGACGCACAATTCGGTTCCGAAGTGGGTCCACATACTTTCAAAACGCTCGACTTTAAATGTTCACAGTAACTAAAATATTTATTCAGTTTCATGAATTTTTTTCTCTTCTGGGATCCATAAATCCTTGTACAGCAATACAAATTGAATAATCATGAATATTTGGAAAAGTCGATTTTTTCATAGAATGTCACTGAATTGTATAAACCGGACCACTGTGGGGTGCCGCGCCACCCAGTTGTCGATTTAACCTCAAAAGGCGGACACGACTGTCTTAAAAGCAGCTTAATCTTTAAACTGCCATGACTTTGTTAATATTCATCCAAATCGAATGAACGAAAATCCATATTAAAGTTTATACTCCCTATTTTTTAATTCTTTATATTATCTTTATCGCAATTAGTATCTACAAGCGTAAAACCGGGGTATAAGAACGTATGATAATTTGAACGAATTTTTTGATATTAATTAACCACTACAAGCTATATAAATATTTGTTTACGTAAAAATAGTTTAAACGGACGAAGCTTCATTGAAAGGAAATGTTTTTAACACATGGATGTATAAAAAATGGCATTAATAAAATGAATAAATTTACTTAGTAACTGAATGACAAATATAAATTAATCAATTCACAGGTAAATAAATAAATGGATAGATAGTCCCAATAAAATAAATAATATTAAAAAAAACTGCAGTCTTCGAAATATCGCGCAAAACGCTACGACATTTCGACTTCAATTAATTGTAACACTGTTATCCGGACGAATCCGAGAAAAAATTTTAACGCCGTCGTAAACTTCGATTTAAACGAAATGAACAATGCTCGCCTTTAATAGATTATGTATGCGACCTCCGTCACGAGTTGAACTTCTACAGTGCGCGCGGTATTAACCCTTTCGCTCCGAACGACGGATATATCCGTCATCCATATGAACACTCGCGGAGCCGAACGCCGGATATATTCGACATCCACATGATCGCCCTTTGGGGACGAACGCCGGATATATCCGACATGCTGGTAAAATCGCGACCTAATTTTTGGACTGCACCGCCTCTTGTTACTATTGCGTGAATCTTTTGACGAAACAAACAAACGACAGTCCGAAATAAACGACACACCATTCAAGTTATATTTGTTCTACCTGCATTTCCCATTATTATTGTGTTACACGTCATAAAGGGATAGAAAATCGAAAGTACTAACTTTAGGACTAATTATTATGTATTATGTTTTGTATTATGAATATTATGTTTTATTTTATTACTGTATATTATATATTATTTCTTCACTTTTTCCATTGTTAATGAAACTTTTTTTACCTATTAAATAACTTTATACCTTATGCAGAAATTATAACTATATTGTTTTAAAGAAAAATCCCTTTTCTTCCCAAATACACTATCCACGCGCAATGTGCACAATTTCGGCGGGTGGTTCCGTTCAGGAGGGGCGCTACGGCGGACTGAACCGCCGTAGCGAAAGGGTTAATAAAGAAGAATTCTCCGAGAAACACTCTCGAGGCAATCCGTGAAACGGGAATAACCGCTTTAAGTTCGCGTTATTAGTACAATCAAAATAGCAGCGCCATAAGCGGAGAACGATTGCAACAGCGATTCACCATAAATTGCAATCACAGAATCTAATCCTAAATCCATATTATGGAATTATGAAATACACGATCCTCCCGGCCGCCTCCGCGGTAACAGATTATAATTGGCGGAGTTAGCGACAGTTCTCCGGGCCTGAAAAGCCGAGTGCTCGCAAAAAAATCACGTCACGAATAATAATTCGGAGCGCAGGTTGAACGAAAAACCTGGCAGATTACACTTGGCAACGCAACGGTCGAATAAAACAATTCTCGGCCTCCTCGGACCGAATGAATTAAAGATACACGTCGGCGTAGCTCATTAACGAACTTAACAATTCGTAGCCGCGCCGCGGATGTGTTCATTGTTCCGCCGTTTACAAGTTTATCGCGTCGCGTAGCGGCGCGAGAGCAACCATTTAGTCTTCCCTTCTCCGAGGCGAATTTAATTAGGCGGTTGGAGCTTTCGGTCGCGGCGCGTCGCGGCCCCACCCACGCACCGCGGCGGGTCTAGCCTTGTCGCGTCACCCGTCGCGTCGCGTTTCGTCGCGTCGCGTCGCGTCGCGTCCGGTCGCATCCTCGGACCTGTTTCGGAAGGTAAAAGGATTGTTAAGTCGTAAACCGAGCAAGAACTTCTTTTTTGTAGAACGCGGCGGGCACACTTCGTGCGGCACGGAACAAAGGGAAAAGTTTGCCACGGAAAGGGCCCGTGCCCGTTTATTGTTTCTACCGTCGTCACTAGTCAAGAGCGGAAACCGGGGAGCTGCCGGAACGCCAGCCAGTGTCACCGACACGTTTACACGGGGGGTGTGTTTGTAACGGGACCGGCAAAAGTGTAATACACTCCGGTAGGCGGAATCCTGAGCAATGCCTCATTGTTATATCTCCAGCGAGTAAATCTTTGCCAGCACTCCGAGCAGTCCATCGCTCTTTCGCTTGTTGACTTTTCGCGAGTGTAGTTCCTTTGCTCGGATATATGGATCCAATCTATGAATCTAATCAACGGGTAGGCAGCTGGATAAAAGAAACGGTTTGCGCTTTTTATGTTCGTGAAGTAGGAACGTTGAGGAACGTCCGAATATAACAGCACGCTTTAATAGTTCGATGTTAACTGGAGCACTACAACTACTTGGACGGTGTGACTGGAGCAATTGTTCAATTGGATCCACGCTTTAATCATTGTTATATGAATATTAGACCTAGTACTTCTAAGTACTGAATATTAGACCTAGTTTTAAGTAATGAATATTAGACCTAGTACTTTTAGTACGGTCGAATAGCCAAGTATAGTAATTATTCCCGGAAATGCCGAATTTCGAGTTGCCGCGTATTTCCCCGTGCTAGTCCTACACCTATGTAATTTATTGCTACATCGATGCTAAAATTCGATGAAGTCGGTCAAGCGTGTGATGCGGCATGCGACGCGAATTCTCGGAAGACAACACAAAATGGTTTGTTTGGACGTGAGTCAGGTAAGAATAACAGCGGAGCTACAATATACGTGGAAGGTAATAGGTTTGTGACCGTCGAATCGTGGTATGTGGCCTTCGAATTGCCTTTGAATCGTGGCACGTGGCTTTCGAATTTCCTTCGAATCGTAGTATGTGTGCTCCGAATTGCCTTGGAATAGTGGCATATGGCCTTCGAATTACCTTCGAATAATGGTATGTGGCCTTCGAATTGCCTTTGAATCGTGGCATGTGGCCTCCGAATTGCCTTCGAATCGAGGCATGTGGCTTCCGAATTGCCTTCGAATCGTAGTATGTGTGCTCCGAATTGCCTTCGAATCGAGGCATGTGGCTTCCGAATTTCCTTCGAATCGTAGTATATGTGCTCCAAATTGCCTTGGAATAGTGGCATGTGGCCTTCGAATTACCTTCGAATAATGGTATGTGGCCTCCGAATAGCCTTTGAATCGTGGCATGTGGCCTCCGAATTTCCTTCGAATCGTAGTATGTGTGCTCCGAATTGCCTTGGAATAGTGGCATGTGGCCTTCGAATTACCTTCGAATAATGGTATGTAGCTTCCAAATTGCCTTTGAATCGTGGCATGTGGCTTCCGAATTGCCTTGGAATAGTGGCATCTGGCCTTCGAATTACCTTCGAATAATGGTATGTGGCCTCTGAATTGCCTTCGAATCGTGGCACGTGGCTTCCGAATTTCCTTCGAATCGTAGTATGTGAGCATTAATACATTAGTATTAATTACATTAGTATTAATGTATTAGTTTATAGTTAGTTATAGTTATAGGTAAATGATAATCCAAAGTACTCCTAATATCTTTTAATTCAGATATATTAATATAATCTTTGATTACAAAATATTTCAAATTGCCACGAATTCACAATGGCTATATATCAAACATTTTACCAATAGATACTTCATATTACTAATTTCGTCCCTCGTAGGAAATCTTTGCAATTTCTACGTTTGTTCATCACTATACTACGGCAGCTGGTGAAAAGCGAACGGGGCGGAGATCCGAGATAATGAAACCTGATGGAAATATAGAAATTTTACCAGGAGAGCCTCGACTCACCATTAATGTAGTACAACGTTCAGCACTCACGTCTGACGACATTCACAGCGTAATATGCACGGTATTCTTGAAAAAGGTTTACATGTGATATAGTAACCGGGCTTGCAAAGGGATCATGAATAGTTACACTGGTTCGTCCAACGAATAATAATCACACTGTTCTAAGTGAAGTATTTTAGCAAGGAAAGAGATTTTCAGGCAACCGAATCTACATACTTCTGTAACAAGTAGAATTTAAGATGTCATGGAGTGACTAGAATTTAAAGTAGCATTAAAAATAAAAGAAATTTCATAAATTTTTAGAAAAGAAAATAATTCCATTTTGTAGAAAGAATGACTATTAATAAAAACGTTCGTTCCTTCATTTCACAATAAATAAAGTTTGTCGGACGCGTGTACAAGTTTGAAGCGGAAACGTCGTTATCTCTTGCATCTACGTTCTATACGGAGCATGCGGGCTGTGTAACAAAGTTTGCCTTTGTCTCACCGAAAAATAGAAGCGCAACACTTTTCAGCAACACTTTGGGAAATTAAAGGCATGCTGTATAAATAAGTCGTGTGGTATACGTTTAATTGAATACGTTCCAAATTAAATTACTTGCACTTGCAGTGAGAAGTAGTACTTCATTAACAAGACTATTTCTTCGGAAACTCATTATTTGTTTATTTCATTTCGTCTTAAGAAGTTTCGTAATTAATATTCTAATTTGGTTGTTTAGTTGCCAATGTTTAGGTTTCTGTTAGATCAGGATACAGCAGAGACTAGCATATTCAAACGTTTAATATTGCAATATTCTGGTTTCTAAACGTTCTATTATCTAATCATTATAGATTATATTATATATTATATTATTATTAAATTATTATTAGATTAATTATTAGATTATATTATATATTATATTATTATTAAATTATTATTAGATTAATTACTAGATTATATTATATATTATATTATTATTAAATTATTATTAGATTAATTACTAGATTATATTATATATTATATTATTATTAAATTATTATTAGATTAATTACTAGATTATATTATATATTATATTATTTAGATACATTAATGTCTAATAGAGATATTTAGGACATCGTAATTTCAGGTAAAATTTCTCTTTCCTGGACTGGAAATTGTACATTAAAATAGAAACTTCAACAAGTATTCCAGAATCTCTTCAAATTTATTTAATACCGAAAACAATAAAAAAGGAAAAGTGAAGTTCGAGTCGAAAACACTCGGATCAACAACTACGTTAGTAAAAGAAATACCTCGCCGCTGGAGGATTAAAATATGTTACAATATTATTAGAACAATTTTCAAAGGACCTTCTGAAGGGAAGACTACGCACGATCGGACCGGTAAAATATATTCGGTTCAAACGAATTCCTCCGCGCAGCTAAGAGGCTGCAACGCCACTGAAATTTCGGAACGCGTTGTTAACGCCCCGCGCGTCGCACTCGCGACAAGCGTGTCCTGAAATTACATCCAACGAAATCCAGCGCAGAAATCCGCAACACACTGTCAAAGGAACACCGCCAGGGCCGTTCGCGGAAATGTATTTCCATGCGATAACGCGGAATTCGAACAATAAAAAAAGAAGAAAACCGAAGCCGCGCGAGCACAGTCTGGCAACAGTCGGAAAAAAGAAGAAAGCCGAACAACTTCTCAAACGCAACCCAATAACCGTCATCCGTCGGATCGACGTTTTATTTCCGGCAATTCCGGCCGCGGATTTTCCACAAAAGAAGCCTCTCGTCTCCGGTCGAGCGGCGGAGGAGACGCGCGCGAGTGCCGAACCGGATAGGTGCGGCGGGGCGGTGTAGCGGCTGGGATAGGGCGCGGAGATGGAAAAACTCGCCGAAACTTATAAAGAACGATTCCGTGGATGTCTACATGAATCAGGCCATTATCATGCAAACCCGGGAAAATCGAACCCTGCCGAGAGACAATATTGCGCGGGCGGGGTGTAGCAACGGCGGACGGACGGATGGGGCCGGACGGTATATTGGTGGATAAGAGGAAGAGAAGGAAAACGGAATGCCACGAATTTCGTTCGCGTGGTTTCGACGATGGAGTTTCACCGGCGGGCCGAGGCAATGGTATCGTAGCAGTCTGGCCTGATAAAGGAGAAAGCCCGCCGATATTGGTCAGACAGTGGAATGCCCTCTATTCGCGTCGGACAACAAGATTTCTCTCTGTACCGTTATACGAGTCTCGTCAGCCTTATGAACCGCCCGACCAAGGAACGGCGAAGAAGGGAATAGCTCGATAGGTCCAAGGTTCGAGGGGTCAGCGGGGTCGAAATCGGGCGGGACGACGACGGAGGGAGGGCAGGGTCCGAGAAGAAGAAAGGCAGACGGGGATGGGGGAGGAGAAGTTAAAAGGAAAGTCAAGGGGACCGAAAGATTGCGATTGGAACAAGTACTGTTAAGCGCCGATGGTCTGCCCGTTGTCACGCTCAGATGTTCTCCGCAACGCGGCAGTCGCACGCGTAACCCATCCCTTAATCTCGGAGACGCCCGAAGAGGATCGCAGCGCCAAGGCGCCGAGCGATCGACGCGGTCGCGAGAGCAGATGCGCGCGTAACGCATGGCTGGAGGGAAAAGAGAGCGGAAGTTTGCTCCGCGATTTCAGCCACATTTAACCCTTTCGCTACTACGGACCACTATAGTGGCTTTCCATTTGGTGCCACTGAGGTACTACGGATCACTATAGTGGCTTTCCATTTGGTGCCACTGAGGTACTACGGACCACTACAGTGGCTTTCCATATGGTGCCACTGAGGTACTACGGACCACTACAGTGGCTTTCCATATGATGCCATTGAGGTACTACGGGCCACTATAGTGGCCCTTCAAAAGATGCATTATATTGCATAATGTTATTTCCTCTCATACTGTAAATTAAAGAGTGCAAAATTTTTTCGTTCGAAAAATTCATTCAATTCAAGCAGCTTGGGTTCTTCGCCGACCGCCGCGGAGTACCGACAGTGATGTCGCAGCGCTCCGTTCAGCGGAAGTACCGCGGCGGAGAACCCGCCCGTAGCGAAAGGGTTAATCGCTGTTAGGAATGTGAAAACTAGAAGCACGCGTATACGTGTATCCGTGTTATCGAGCGGGGTCAATCGAATTTTGTCCGGCGTCGCGGCGCGTTCTGTGTGCCGATCCGCTCGCCGATTACCGGATCCGGATCGCGTGAATCTTCCTCGACGTCTCCGACGCTTTCTGTCCATTTGTCGAGTAAATTACGGGAAATTTGGCCAAGCTGCCGTATAAAACGCGCATTATTCTTTGGTTCTTCTTGCCCGCGCGGAGCCAGGCTGGAAACCCGGAGGGGCGCGCTAAGCAAATCTATCCCCATCAGACGCAGAACGACGCTTCCACCCCTTCGTTCTTCAGACTCTTCCTTTGTGCCGCGCGAAATACTGGGTGACGAAATTTCGGGGCGAGAAAGAAGATACAGCTGCGCGGATTCAACGTTCATAGTTTCGAGCAAATTGTTTTGCGACGCCGAACACGGGTCCTCCGATCGTTCCATGAGGATCGGGCCAGGACAGAATTCTGTTAAAGGAAGGGCCGCATTGATGATCAGAAGGTCACGTGACCTTAGTTCAATTCTAGAGATTACTCGTTTGCGTACCAAATGGTTCTAAAAAAACAGGATCGAAAAGCGCCGAAGAGCGCAATTGCGCTCCTTCGATTATGTATCGAAAAAAGCCGAAGAGCGCAATAGCGCTCCTTCGATTATGTGTCGAAAAAAGCCGTAAAACATCAAATAAAACGTTATGAATGAAAATACATATACTATTAATTTAGAATAGGTAACAACAAAATGCAAATTGGATTACTGACAGCGATGCGACGCGCGACGTATACATGCGTCCGAAAGACTGAGCACGTTTCGACACAAAATCTGAAGAGCGCAAAAGTGGCTCGTGGTACGCAAAAGGTTAAGCAAACCAATCCTTACCCACGAAGCCTTGCGGGCCAACAATTTTTGCGACAGTTTTACGTTGCCGCTTCTCCACCATTTTCATTACTCCCAAATAACATCCACCATCTTCCCGAATTTTCTCCTCGAAGCTCTTCTTGCTGTTCTTTTTTTTCATCTCCATCATCATCGAAATCACATCCCTACAAATTAACTCCTCGGCTAACGCGAAGATCTGTACTAAATGAGTGAATGCAAAGTGAAAATCTATCTATCCAAAGTGAATATCTATTTAGATAATTTGGAAGATATTTTTGTTGAGAAATTTGCGTTCATTATTTTCGGTCACCATTCATTGGAAGATCTATTTCTCGTCATGAGATACTAAAATCTGATATTAACCCTTAAACGCACCGTGTTGCCATTTGGCAACATACAGAAGAATATTTTGTTTTGTAGCCGATTGGCTATATACGATAATTTTGTAATAAAAAACTATTTTCCTAAAGATATAATTTTTTTCTTCGCTTTTTTCCCTTAATACACACTCATTTTTTAAATGAAGTTTGATAAGTAGAAATTGAAAACAAAAAGTCATGCATTTAAGGGTTAAGCGAAGATGCAAAGAAAAGTTTAGCTAACTTAGGATCGTTATGAAGAACAATACTCACAAGATCAATACCAAGACATAACCTTGACATAACCTCAACAAAAACATCTTTTGTTTATTATGCCATCCATTTTAAGGATATCTACTTAGATAATTTCGAAGATATTTTCATTGAGAAATATGTGTGTTAATTATCTTCGGTCAGCATTTATTGGAAGATTTATTTCTCCTCATGAGATACTAAAATCTGATATTAAGCGAAGATGCAAAGAAAAATTTAGCTAATTTAGGATCGTTATGAAGAACAATATACTCACGAGATTACTTTATTTTGATACCATTCGTTAACCCCTTAACTTGTACGCTCGAGTTAATTCGAGCGCGCTAAACAGGCCAAACTGTGCACACTCGAGATAATTCGAGCGGCGTTGTATTTGATGTTGCTATAATCTTTCACACTCGAATATAATCGAAAATTGAACATAACAATGTGAAAGCAAAGAAAAAAAATCGTTTTATTGATATTTATCATTTACATGGGATTGTAAGCTCTGTAACACTTATTTATTCAAGAATAAAATATAGCCTTTTTCCATGGAACAACAGCGCAGTATATAAAAATTGATTTTTTTTGTCCGGTTTAAAAAAAACAAACTGTGCATTAAGGGGTTAATGTGCCTGTCCCATTCGATACAACCAATTGTAAAATGCACTGTTCAAACAAATTGAAAAAATAGATCAAATAAACGTTGGTTAAAACTCATCGACGCTATACAATCTTACAGCAAAAGAACCGATCTGTCAAGATCTTTCAAACTAGAACCAGATAAGTTGTCTAGTTCGTTTGTTACCTTGCCCTAAACAAAACTGTCCCGTACATGGTATTTCTCCGCTAACAAAGAAAAGGTTATTCGAGGTTCTCGTGGAATTGTTGCAAGATCGATCCATAATACGAAGTACACTCCTCGATCGACATTCAGCCGCGACGGATGCAACAGAACAAATTAATCGGAGCGTCATGAACGATCGCCGTCACCCTGAATTCCGGCTAATGCAGGAATTTTATGCATATTTATCCGCGTCACTTGGACCGGGAGATGTCAGCGTCGCGCCGCATGAATATGCATCCGGCGTAAATATTGTTTTTTCTGTTTCTCCTTTTTCTTCGTTCCGCATTTTTCATTTCTTTCTTCTTTTTTTTGTTCCTCCGCTCCGTTTCCCCGTTGACGGACGCATCAGTCGCCACCGCGCCGGTTTTCTGGCCGCGGTTGCCTCCGCGCGACGAAAACGTGCATACACGCCGCGAACAATGGCGTTGCGTAGCGAAACAATCAAGGACGGCCGCGTGACGCACTTCAACCCTCTTTGCCGGCTCGCTCGAATCACGTTCCAAATGAACCCGCGTCGCGTTGCGTCGCGTCGCGTCGCGCCCGCACGCCGCGAAACGGTGCGCGGCGCCGCGACGCCTCCCTGCCGCGGACCACTTTTGTTTTTAATATCCCGCGTCCCCCACGTAGGACAGGGATCCCGTCTTTTATTTTCATTCGAGTGCTAGACGTCCGCGGCCGTCCGCGGCGGCCGGCTGCTCTTTTCACCGGCCGACCCGCTTTTATTTATCATACACGTTCCCGTGGTTCATCTGCGGCCCGCCACGTATGTAACGTGATATTTAATTACACTCGGTGTCTCCTTAAATTTCCGGCGTTACGTTGTCGCGCCGAGACAAGAAATCCAGGCACGCCGCGTGAAAGTCGCGTTTTCGAAGCATTGGAAAAAATGGAATAATTCACTTCGTCGAAAGCGAAGAATTTAATCCTGCTATGGTGTTTATGGTCTATTTGACTCGGACCGTGTATCGAGCTTGTACGTATAACTTTTTAATTATCACCTTATATGGAGGTCAATCATAGGGTGTTATAAAATTTGTGTACAAGCGGAAAATTAGGGGTCACGGGTTTTCGTTAATACCTCGTGAACGGAAAAACCGGGCATTGCATTTTCACTGAGGAAAAAGTTACTTCGAATCACCTCGGGAATCCCTCATTTCTCATTTGTGCAATAATTTCGGGACACTCTGTATATTGACGGTAGATATTCTTATGCATATTTTCGAATGGCGAATGAAGATTTCGTAAGATTAATTGCATGAATGTGAAGTTGAAATTATGTTATATTTACAATGTTCGGATCTGTCAAGGTTAAGATGAAATACTTGTACCATGTAATAATACAAAAGTAACCTTTACTGGAAATGAAAATTTTTTGAGTGAACGAAAATTTTTGGATGAATGAAAATGTACGGGCGAAGTGGACAGTTGAATATGGATTACTGATTTGTTATTGCAATTTCTGAATATGACGAGTGATGATAAAGTCTTAATAATTAAATAATTGATAAAAAAAATTCATGAAAAATAATTGATAATTGATTAAATATTTATAGTTATTATTAATTAGTTTTCACCGTTAATAAATCGAACAGGTTTTGGTCGCGTGTAAAAGCGTAAGAGTATTCCGGGTCCATATGGACCCAAGCACGGTCGTCGGTGCGGTCGATCGAAGCGATCGGTATTGCGAGTCTTCGCGATTAGAAAGATTCTTTTTTTTCCTGGAAATTTTATTTTCAAGTATTTTAGGTCGACGCATTGCGGACCAGCAGTTTTATGGCTGGTTTTACCTAGTGGCCAAGTGGGTATGTTTGCCTGAATGTATTTTCCGTAACGTTAATTCTCTCGAAATGACAACAACGAAAACCCGAGAATTCTCATGATTGGCCACAAGCTCCAGAACGGAAAATACAGGAAGACTTTTTTTTGTAGTCGAAATTAATCCTATTGGAGACTACTTTTACCTTTTTGCCTCTTCTAAATTAAAATTAGTCGCCTTTTAATCGATTTTTAAATTCAATACGAATTTATATATCTATTTATAAAATAATAAAAATTTCTATGTAAATAATTAATGATTGATTCTACTCAATTGTATACAAATCATTTCTCCAATTTTAATGAAACAGAAGCAGATATATTTGGAGAACAAAATAACAATTAATGTTGCTTTAGGCAACGTCTTCTACTTGCTTGATAGTTTACATTAACTAAATAAAATAATTTGGATGAGTATAAACCATGAGCAACCATACAAATACACGTAGCTTCCAATACAATTAGAGTAGTTTAGCCCGTCCCTTATCATACCACAGGACCAATTAAAATTTACACTATTAGTATTATTAAACAAATTCACAAGTGTGTACAAAAAAAGATACTTTTCAAACAGGTCGCCATTTACGAAGTTCTAAAAAACCATAACCTTGAGTGACTCAAATGTTTACAATTGGTTTCCTTATTTCAGTTTATGTACTTGGTTTGTTACGCGCGTCGCGCGCGCACACACACCGCATTAGGTTCATAGTGTTTGTGCGCAGGTATTAATTCCAAAGAGTATTCGTTACACCGGTATCCGATTGGTTGTAAGCGATAGTACGCGCAAATTAAGGTGCTTGATTGATGTTGGCATAGTAATAATGGAACATTGACTTACCAAGAACAACGAGCTTCACGGGTCTGCCAGCGAGGATCTTCCCCTGGCCGTCCTCTAACGTGCAACCCCATATACCGTCGTCTTCTAATCTGACGTTGTCTATTTGCAACTCCGCCGTAATGGAATCAGAAACGTATCTGTGTCCAGTTCCACTTATTTCCGTTTTCGTATTGATCGTTATCATGTCCACCGGGCTTCCCTCGTGCAGCCATGTTGCCGGCCGTATTTTATAGCTCCTGGCAACACAATATCCGTAAATTAGCATACTAATTCTTTTTGACTACATATTAAATTAATATTAAATTAAAACATTAAATATATGAAAATAAAGGAAAACATTTATATTGGGTTGGCGACTAAGTAATCGCCGATTTCAGTTATAGATGTCTCTCACTCCCATTTTCACGATATCCGTAAATGTTACATTATAAAATTATTATTATTATTATTATTATTATTATTATTATTATTATTATTATTATTATGTTACCAAGTGTACGAGTACAGTAATTTCTCCCTAATTTGCGCTCAGATTTCGCATAAAAGTGGACAATTTTGGGAAGAGGAGATACAATTATTGGGTTGGCAATTAAGTAATTGTCGATTTCAGTTATAGATGTCTCTCACTCCCATTTTCACGATATCCGTAAATGTTACATTATAAAATTATTATTATTATTATTATTATTATTATTATTATTATGTTACCAAGTGTACGAGTACAGTAATTTCTCCCTAATTTGCGCTCAGATTTCGCATAAAAGTGGACAATTTTGGGAAGAGGAGATACAATTATTGGGTTGGCAACTAAGTAATTGCCGATTTCAGTTATAGATGTCTCTCGCTCCCATTTTCACGATATCCGTAAATGTTATATTATAAAATTATTATTATTATTATTATGTTATTTTCTATTATCCGTGAACGTTAGCAACTGGACAAATTGAATGCAGCGGTCAAGGAAAAGCGACCAGAATTGGTCAATCGCAAAGATGTCATTTTCCAGCAGGACAATGCTAGGCCGCACGCGTCTTTGTCCACTCGGCAAAAATTGATGGATATTGGTTGGGAATTGATGTTACACCCACCATATAGCTCTGATCTCGCGCCATCGGATTACCACTTATTTCGATCCCTGGACAACTCCCTTCGTGGTAAAACTTTTAATGACGACGCCGCTGTAAAATCTCACTTAACTCAGTTTTTGGCCGAAAAGGATCAGACTTTCTACGAGCGTGGAATTTTCAAGTTGTCGGAGAGATGGCGAAAGGTCGTCGAACAAAATGGAAAATACATTACAGATTAAACTTCGTGCCAAGTAAAGAAGAATTTTCTATTTCATTCAACAAATCGGCAATTACTTCGTTGTCAACCCAATACAATGTTCTCTTCACATTTTTCGCGTTGAATGAATCGATAATGTGCGGATAAACTGCTTTTTTAGCGCCTTCGCTCTGTTCTTTACTGTTATTGACAATCCAAGATGTACAGGTTGTAAAAACAGGTTATATCATATCTGTGTCTCATAGACGTATTCTACATCTTTCAATCGTTGGAGATCTGTTAAAAAAATTTTCCGCAAAAGTGGTACCTTGACCACATTTTTCACAGTCAAATATTTCTATGATTGCATCATTAATATCGAAAGCTATTTTATTTCATTCGAATTACAATAAGTGCTCGAAGTATAGACCATCTTCTTGTAAGCATAATTCGAGTCGTGCTAGCATATTACGATTAGTTGGAAATATCAACATAACCTATCCATAAGATTATTTAACCGACAGAAGTTTTCGAATAAAAGTGCAATCAACCGTTACTATTGTTACAAGACGAATTTATAATAAACAATCTCTGCTGATCGAACCTAAATTACCGAAGTAAAGGTCACTGAAATCAGTTCTTTTTTCATCAGCAGTAACCTTACAAAAACAAAAATATAAGATGTTATTTAAAACAGTCAAGGTGACCCTGACTTTGGGTAGAAAAACAATAGTTTTTGAAATTTGGTATTTTTCACATCCATTCCAATCTTCCAAAGTATTAGACTTGAGTTAAATTTAACTCAATTAAATGAAATCGAGTTAAATTAAATATTGCCACATCTTTACGTTGCATCGTTTTTCGTTGATAACATTAAAAAAATGTTAACAAAAATCCTTCACGTTAAAAAGATAAAAACCACAAAATATCTGAGGTCATTTTTCCTAAACATTACAGAATAATATACTCTGAAGCTTGAAAATAGGTGTTTCCACTTTCGAGAAACCTTTCGATATTTAACGAAATAGTTGCCGCTGCCGAGCGGTAATAATTTTGATCAGCGAAAATCGAACGGAACACGAACAACTCTGTAAAAACTCCGGTCGAATGGAGCCTCGCACTCTGTCCATTAACGTAAATGGAGGAGCGACGAGTGTACTCTTTGCGCGCGGCACGGTAAACGAACGTTTGTGGATCGAGAGGGAAGTAGCGAAGTCGTAATGAATCGTCTCATGTCGGATCTGTTCATGTACGTCCTATTTGTCAATAAAGAACCCTAAATTACCTGGCCTCGGGCAGCAGCAGCCTCGAGTAATTTCCTTCTAGCTCGCACGGCAGTATGACCTTGCTGTGGGGTTGCACCTCGAGCTCTAAGGGTGGCTTTGACGGCGTGGCAGCTGTATCTAAGGAGACTGGAACATTGGTTGTAGCAGAGGAGCTGGTAGACCATAAGTCCTCTTCGGGGGCTAAAAGGGCCGCGGGCTGCGCCACGTCGTCGGACAGAGAAATCAACGTCGAGCTGGACGGTGTTGTGCTCGTGGTGCTTGTCGTGGTTCTTCTAGCACGTCGGCCACCCTCCTGTCTGCCACGAAGGGTGAACACGCCGGCCTCGTTCACCGATCCTGCAACAAAACGAGACGTTTATCACTTCTTGGGCTTCCATTCACCATCGGCCGTTCAATTGAGACCTTACTCGACTTTGTAGTGCGCGCCCGCTAATAGACACTTCACCGCGGCGAGTAGTACGTGTGCTCTTAACGAATCGAAACGTAATTAACCCCTCGCCGTCAAGTTTTCTTCGATCAGGCAACGTTTTTTATTCGAATCACGGATAAGAGACGAAGACTATCTATCGAATCAAATTTGATTTGACGCTATAATATGTACGATATTATATTATATATATATTCGATATATTATATTATATTACATTATATTATATTATATATATATATATATATATATATATATATATAAATTTTCATTATTATTAAGTCACGCACGGATAAATGATTATCCAGATAAATTTTCATTATTCGACGCTATAAAATAATGAAAATTTATCTGGATAATAATTTATCCGAATGAGATTTCAGTCGAATAAGAATTTATCCGTGCGTGACTTCATATGGGAAGTGATCGATTTAAATATGAAAGGTGCGGTATAATGTAAGGTTATGAAAATGTTGAGTTTGCCCAAAATTTCGCAATTTACCGATTGTGGTCAGAGATTTTTATTACAACACATTAATACCTTGATTAATTATATTATGTACAATTATAGGTATATTCTTTATGTGTAAATTTATAAATTTTCTCTTCGTTGACTACGCTCAATTTATTATCTTATTAAAAATGTAGACCTAATAACACGCGTTTTCACAAACATCGACGGCCCAGTAATGAAAACTGCTCTCTACGAAAACTGCAGGTATCGCATTACAATTTCCCGCAAGCGGCGTCGCTTCTCGACCAAATGGTATTTCCAACGCTTCGTCGATTTTCCCGAAAACTGTCTATCAGGTTCGGTCGACCGAGGCTGCACTAGGAAAACTAATTATGACTTCGATGGACCGCAAATGGCTATAACTACCTAGCGAAACTACGGCACCTTGTCGACCCGTACTCTGGCCATCCTCTTATCGCGATCTCTATGAACCGAACACAAGAAGATAATGTTTACTGTTCAACAAATGAAGCCGATACAGAAACTCCGCCGAACGAAGCCGTTTTGCTTCGAAGATCTCTGCCCCCTACTCACGACTAATAATTAAACCCTTAGACATGGTCTCGTTTACGCGTTGATCGATCCCGAAACACAGGCACGACAAAATAGTTCGTTGAACTATTGTTCCAGCTTGACAGAACTGTGAGTCGAGGAAACGCTACGAATAATTAATAACAAATTCACGATCGTGTAACAGAGGATACGTTATCGATGTGCACATTGCGGTTCTTTATACCCAAAGAGATTCAGTAATTATTTAATTATTTAATTATATATATATATATATATATATAATTAAAAAATTGTTGGTTCATTTACTCTTCGTGTCGATAACTATAATTGTCGACATTGTTTATATGTATATATATATATACATATGTGTTCTGTGACTCGCACAACAATTACGCTTTTAACAAGTTTTTAAATCTGAACTTTGTCAAGATAGAAATTATTTTGGAACGTGATATAACAAATTTCAGTGGTATATATATTATTATTATTTTGGAACGTGATATAACAATATATATATATATATATACCACTGAAATTTGTTATATCACGTTCCAAAATAATTTCTATCTTGACAAAGTTCAGATTTAAAAACTTGTTAAAAGCGTATATATATATGTATATATATATATATATATATATATATATATATATATATATATATATACATATAAACAATGTCGACAATTATAGTTATCGACACGAAGAGTAAATGAACCAACAATTTTTTAATTATATATATATTGTTATATCACGTTCCAAGATAATTTCTATGTCGACAAAGTTCAGATTTAAAAACTTGTTAAAAGCGTAATTGTTGTGCGAGTCACAGGACACAATGTCGTACGCACAAAATGCACTGTCTCATAGAAAACGAAGATTCCATAAGACAGAAAATTTATTCTAGATTTACCGTTCGAACGGCTTCGAGTGCAAAAGGGTTTAGTTCGATTCCGTGCGACCCGGACGGTCCAAAAAGGAGCCGGGCCTGCAACGGTATGACAGCGAGCGAGCAAACGGCGCTGCCAGAAGAGTTACGCGGCAAACTTGTAACACGATCGCGATATCGTTCAGCGTCGACCGACCCGTGTTCATCAACGTTCACCGATGGCACACCCAACTAGTTATACATCCATCGAGTGGATGTTGTTCGACGTTGATGCATGCATTATTCAGCCGGTGTATCCATTCATTATTCATGTCATGATCAATGGATGTCAACAGACCGCGATCTGTATCTGAACACGTCGCCATGACGGAAAGTGAAAGCGACGCCGTCGTTCGAGCGCGCAACCACGCCGCGATAGGGAGCGGTTCTAGGGGATGGTCCACGGATAATAGGGTGCACGAGGGGGGGAAGGGTGTGTAGGGTGCGCGGGGAGGGGGAGGACGGGGGTTGGTATACGTCGGGCGCGCGGCATCGATGGATGATCAGACTTTCCGAAATTCGTCGGACGCGGCACGCTCGACTTCCTCACAATAGCGATTAACTGGCAATCTAGGGGATCCAGTTTCTACGGCAGATCGATGCGTTAACAAACGGACGCGTTAATTGGGAAATCCTGGCGTGTCCGTGGAAATGCATGGCTGGGAACATTATTGGGGTTGAACTGTTCGTTAGGTCGTACGTGGTTACCTGCCGTACCTGCGTAAAAGCAAGCTTTGCTTTCACCTGCTCGTTTCAATCGAATATTTCGAGGCTCCCCAAGTTTCCCCGAGAGAGATTCATTGCGATTACTTGCAGCGACGCCTTTGAAATATCTGCGGCTGCAGAGAAGAACGCCGTTGTCGCACGATTTTACTTGCGGGATGCAGTAAATTCTTTTCACTTGTTCTTCGGCTTGCGCGCGAAAATGGACAATTTGGGAGGAGGAGATACGATTATTCGAGCCTTGCGGCTCATTTTTATAGTTGCCGATTGTCAACGATTATAAAAACTAGGTGCAAGGAGCTCGAATAATCGTATCGTCCCAAATTGTTGATTTTTGTTTACAAGCTGAAAAAAATTGACGAGTGCTCGTGGTTATTTTCCTATACAGTGATTGCTTGAGGGGAAGTAATTATGGTGAAGGTTGCAAACTATGGTAAATCTTGGAAATGATTAGATTAATAGCTTAGTATGTAGATTGAACATCTTTGTACAATTATTTCTATTTTTAGAAATTATGTTACATAGAGGAGATGCCCCTTCTTCTAGAGCAATTACTCCCATAATAGTGGTCTACTCAAAGATCATTGAATTAAAATCATTGAATTAAACAAAATATGGTCGTTCATCTAGCATGCTTCGTACAGGATGTAACATGATCCTTACATTTCAGCCAATTCAAATACTAGGGAATTTAATTAAATTAAATTGAAGAGTTTTTTATTTTTATTTTTCAATACAATAATAAAGTTAATTAACTCCCCTATATTCCACGGAAATACGAATCGTACGTAGATAGTAAATTTTGTTAATAAATATTGTTACTGTAACGCTGCAACGCATAATTATGCTAATTCGTGCCAAGTTTATTTGTCCGTTCGCGAACCATAAACTTCATTTTGACGCGACCATATTATGCTGCTGTATCATTTCGCGTGTTTAACCACTTGTGCAATAAAGCAACATACATAAGTTTATTTATTAACGATTGAATCATCGAATCGGCATATCGTGCCTCTATTGTATATACGATGTAAAGAGAGGGCGCCGAATGTTCACTTCATCTCATGAAGCGAATACGTCGGTTGTTTTAGTTTACTGTTTGTTTCTGTATGCATCTTCTGTTGTGTGTATCTATTAAATTCATTTGTAAAAACTACATATAAACACATACGTCAAATTAAAATCTAAACATACTAAACAGATACGAAAGCGAAACAAGTACATTAAATCGCGCAAACAATCGCACAGAAATGAAATGTTTCACATTATTTGGAAACAGACGAAAAAATGAATAGTCTTTAATTAAATAAAACGAACGCTCGAGTCATGCTTCGCGATAGCTTGTCCATGTTTCTGTCAATCATTGGGTTAGCAACTAATTGCCGATTTGTTCAATGAAATAAAAAATTTTAAACTGTAATGCATTTTCCATTTTGTTAGTAGAAAGTCTGATATTGCCAACCCAATAATTGTATCTTTTCTTCCCAAAATTGTCCATTTCTGTGCGAAATCTGAGCGCAAATTAGGGAGAAATTACTGTACTCGTACACTTGGTAAAATAATAATAATAATAATAATAATAATAATTTTATAATATAACATTTACGGATATCATAAAAATGGGAGTGAGAAACATCTATGCGAAATCTGAGCGCAAATTAGGGAGAAATTACTGTACTCGTACACTTGGTAACATAATAATAATAATAATAATAATAATAATAATAATAATTTTATAATATAACATTTACGGATATCATAAAAATGGGAGTGAGAGACATCTATGCGAAATCTGAGCGCAAATTAGGGAGAAATTACTGTACTCGTACACTTGGTAACATAATAATAATAATAATAATAATAATAATAATAATAATAATAATAATAATAATTTTATAATATAACATTTACGGATACCATAAAAATGGGAGTGAGAGACATCTATAACTGAAATCGGCAATTACATAGTTGCCAACTCAATATAATGAATGATTCAATTCAATTCAACGAGTTCGGAGTATACGATCACAGTAAATTAATGAAAGAAAACACAAAGGTCTCTCTCTTTGCGCGAACGAAAATTTACCTCTTCGAGTAGAGTAATCCAATAGAAGCAGTCGCGAAACAAAATTTCGTTTCCTCTGCGGCACACAAAATTACATTAAAAACCACAGATTAATCCCTGAAACAATATTCTCCGGGAACTGCGAGCCAGCCCGAATTCACTGTAAATGAACAAGCTTCGTAACGCACCCCCGGGGCCTGTCTCTATTTGTTCATTTCCGTCGCCGATTTTAACGACGATCAATTTTCTCCTAATCGACGTTCCGTTACACGCGACACAATTTCCACGGCGTCCGCGGAAAAACAATATTAACGTCGCCGTAATGCTCTTCGTTCCGAACAAGCCCCTAACATCCCGAAACGATCTCGGAACCGTTCATTTAAAGAGACCGTACCGTTTAAATACACCTCGCCCGCGCTCCCATGGAATGGCGCTACAAATTCGAGTGGATATATATTTCCCGTAGAAGTCGGTCCTTCTTTACCGGTTTTCTTTACGACCGCCATTAAACCCTGAAATAAGTAGCGATTAATACCGTGACGGAACAGAATCCTGTAGCCAGCGCGTGGATGGAAGGCGACGGAACTGCGGGGCGAAAGGGGTGGAAGGGGCTGGCAGGGGAGAGATGGGTGGACGGGCAACGGGAAGAAGTTCGTTCGGCAAAGTTTTCGCCGGTATCACATGCGTTTCGCAGGACAAAGTTTCCCTTCGAAGGTTGGCTCGTGCACGTTCGACAAATCTAGTGTTCCGACGTATTAAAGACGAACTCGAGTTTCCGCGATTCCCGCTCGCAAATTACCGGAATTCCCTGGGTTAACTCGCATATTTCACGTTTCATGTGTCCCGAACAAAGGAAATCGCGAATGGAAGGAGTCTCGGTTTGTCCATATTCGTCCCGTCGCTTCGAACGGGACACGTTTAGGCTGCATCGCGTGGCGTCATTATCAGCGTTGGTGAATCGACGTGTTGCGACCTATTCGTAAATAATGTACGCGCGGCTATCGTTTTGTAAAATTTCCCGGGGTTGTAAGATTCGAATTGAAAGTGTTGCGGACGCGTTCGATTTTCTGCTGAGATGATGGGACTTTTGGCGAAGGAATGGATTATATCTTGTGTAGCTGCACTAATCGTCTAACTTGGTTGGTAACTCTTGTTGGTATACAATATATATATGAATTCCCACGACAAAGTACAGTAACTTCTCCCGGAAATGCCAAATTTCGAGTTGCTGTGAATTGCCTATGTTAATCCTACGCCTATGTTAATTTGTAATGTGTGCTCCGAATTGCCTTGGAATAGTGGCATATGGCCTTCGAATTACCTTTGAATAATGGTATGTGGCCTTCGAATTGCCTTTGAATCGTGGCATGTGGCCTCCGAATTGCCTTCGAATAATGATACGTGGCCTCCGAATTGCCTTCGAATCGTGGCATGTGGTCTCCGAATTGCCTTCGAATCGAGGCATGTGGCTTCCGAATTGCCTTCGAATCGTAGTATGTGTGCTCCAAATTGCCTTGGAATAATGGCATGTGGCCTTCGAATTACCTTCGAATAATGATATGTGGCCTCCAAATTGCCTTGGAATAGTGGCATGTGGCTTTCGAATTACCTTCGAATAATGGTATGTAGCCTCCGAATTGCCTTTGGATCGCGGCATGTGGCCTCCGAATTGCCTTTGAATCGTATCACGTGGCCTCCGAAATGCCTTCGAATCGTATCACGTGGCCTCCGAATTGTTTTCGAATAGTGGCATGTGGCCTCTGAGTTGCCTTCGAATTGTGGCAAAAAATTGGAAATAAAAAAATTAAGTCACCGTTTTTTTCTAGCATTACTATGTATTTGTATTAATGTACATCGACATGCTAGCCGCTGCCCTTTTTCACCGACTGTCCCGGGTTTCTATAAAAACGAACCGCGAGACTCGAAGAATCGCGACTTAGTATTCTCAGATCTGCCGGTACATTTCTTGGAGGAATTGCTGTATTTCCGCTCGCACCGCGGAATAAACGAATAAACAAGAACACACATTCTAAGGCTAACTATTAATTTATTTCGTATTTACATCTGAATTGCCCTGAATTTCTTTCCACTCAAAACTAGACGTAGATGTGAACACTCGAACGTTTTGAGGTTTTTGATCACGGCGCGCGGTAGCTTCGAGTCCCGTCACAAATTTAGTTTGACCCTTCGGGAGTCGCTGAAGAGCCCCCGTGTTTGGATCCGCGCGACGGAATAGTCGGCGTCGGCGTCGGCGTCGGCATCGGTGGGAGGAATAGAAAGATGCGCGGAGTAGACCTGCGAATCGTGTCCTCGAAGGTGTCGACCGAGACGGCGGAGTTTCGCAAGGGAAGGGAAAAGGAGTTTATCCAGTGACACAAGGTGACAAATCCTCTTAACCGCTTTACAAGCCTCGCATTGTCGCGACTCCCATGCATATATGCAAACGTGCCCGCATAAAGATGTCACGCCTCGTCTCTGTGGTTCGTCTTTCGTTCCATCTTCCACAATCATCCTCTATCGCCTTCTTCCTCGGTTACACTTTTTCTCTATCAGTGTCCTACCCTGCAATGGAATTTACATGTTCTCGGGTGCTTCATTTTCTTCGGAACATTCGTGTCTGATGTAAGCTGCCAGTACGTTGTACATTAACTGACCTCTGGGGATTTATTTTAAGCTGCGGATCGAACCATTCTCTTTGAAATTCTAAAAGAATTTTATTACAATATATTTCTTTTTCAATAACAGTAATATTTATTTACTTCCTTCGATATTGTAATAAAATTCTTTTAGAATTTCACCCTGTATATATTTTTTTTCAATAACAGTAATATTTATTTATTTCCTTCAATATACAGGATGTCCCAAAATATCACAATTTGAAAGTGGCGGGTTCCTCAGGTGATTTGAAGCAACTTTTTCCTTTACAAAAATTTTCCCCGAGGCACCGTTAACGAGTTATTAACGAAAAACAGTGACCAATGAGAGGCGAGCTCGGCTGGCGCGAGGCGACCGAGCCAATGAGCGGAACTGGGCTTCGCGCGCTGGTTGGCTGGGCCGCCTCGCGTCAGCCGTACTCGATTCTTATTGGTCACTGTTTTTCGTTAATAACTCGTTAACGGTGGCTCGGAGAACATTTTTGCAAAGGAAGAAGTTGCTTCAAATGATCCGAGGAACCCGCCATTTCCGGATTGCGAGACATTTTTGGGACACTCTGTATATATAATAATAATAATCGTATCTCCTCTTATATATATATTCGAGCCTTACAGCTCGTTTTTATAGTCGTTAACAATCGATAACTATAAAAACGAGACACGAAGTTCGAATAATCGTATCTCCTCTTCCCAATTCCATTTTTGTACACAATCTGAGCGCGAATTAGAGAAATTATTGTATCGCGTTTACGACACGCCGTAGCTATTAAGAAAGATAAAAACGGAAAGTTTGATATCGAATGGTAGCCAAATGTGAAATTTGTCCTAATCTGAAAAGTAGCCTTTTCGTCACGATCGTGCCATAAACTCTGTCGTAAGTACGATAGTATGATTATTGAATTTCGATCGAACACGCCGCACAAGATAGGATATCACGAGCTGATTATCTTGGCGTCTGTATAATTCAACGGTGGAAAGCAGTTACGGCTCATTGTAAGCCGTTTGCCTCGTTTTCCAACACGAACAACTGCTTATCTTAAGAATTTTATGGGGCTGTTAATGTCCCTTTTAAGGCCGCGTAATCGGGGATGGTCGTTGCGAAATTGGTTACCGTAACTGGGTTACTCGATGCTCGGTTAATGAGATTGCTGGGGCTGCGTACTCGATCTATGATCGAAAGGCTGCGTGTCGTTCTTCAGAAAGTCGTAAATTGATAAATAGGAAGCGCGCATAGTGCACCGCGTAACTGTTACAAAGTGTTTCCAGGCACAACGTGACGAGAAAATGTTTCAAAGGAAAGCTAATCAATTTATAGCAGGCTATCGATAAAAAAGAAATTGTTTCAAATATTTTTTCTATTATGAAACAAGATTGCCTTCACTTTTTAGAAACACTCACTCACCGCCTTCACTTTTTCACAGGGATTACGTTGACCATATATATATTTTGATTTGAATTTAAATATAAAAATTAAAAAATTATTAATTATATATATAAATTCAATATAAAATTAAATATAAAAATTTAAATATTATTATAAATATTTTGAACGGAATTCACCAAATATAAACATTATCAATTTATTTTAAATTGAAATATACGATTTTATTTTTTGTTCTAAATATTTGTGATACTCTCTGTATAGGGTGTCCCTAAAATACAACTGACCGGGTAGTGATTCTACATACAAAAATAAGTCGGAAAAAGAGTAACATTTTCTCATTTAAGACTCCGTTGACGAGAAAAATTAGGTTAAAGAAATAGTACATAGTATTGAATAAGAATCACGTGGCGCGTCTGGCCATGACATACCAATTCTACTTCTCGCTATACTACTGCCCTTTCTCGAAAACAAAGCCTAGAATGCAAAAATATTACTTTTTTCTTCTTGACTTATTTTTTGTATCTAGAAACACTGCCGGTTTACCGCGATTTTCGGGACACCCTGTGCAGTAGTTTTCGGAAAAATCGTAGACTCTTCGTTCTCCTGCACCGCATTCTACGACCGCAGACTTTGTTCGTGACAGCTTCTGGGATTTCTAATTGATCTCGAGCGATTTTTATGAGCTTTAATGAAACGGCACCATGATCGCAAATTTATTGGTTGGTTACCCTCCTCGGATGTTTATGTGTGTCGATCGTTACGACCCTCAATTCGGTAGCTTCGATAGTTCAAGTGTTGAGATTTACGGTTACTGGTTTCAGCGATGTGAAGTTTAATGCCACCGCTAGTAGATGTCTATTGGTATTGATTTGCCTGGAATTCGAAGTCTTGAATACCAGTCCTGACTAAAAATTTATTGGTATTGGTACCTGTGGTTACTTACGCCCAGAAGTTAGTTAGGTCTTGCGACCAACAACTTATTGCCAGCAGTATCTGAAACGCTTAGACCGGTTCAGAGCGTCGATAACTCCAACCAGTTTACCAGTAGTACACGTTTATTGCACTTGTTTCCTTCTACTTTAACGTGACGAGTACAATACCTCTTCTGTAATGTACAATTGTTTTCTTTTACTTCTCCCTATTTGTTGGATCAAGCGTAGAGAGTAACACACCACGTGTTCATTTGAAAGCTTTAAATTTAAATGACTCGAAAACGACACACTTTCGGAAAGAAATGTTGAATACAAAAGTTACTCGATTTCAAGACGGGAATACAACTATTTTGTTTATCTTTTTTTTGCTGATCACTTTGAAAGTTATGTGAGAGAGCAATTTTCATCCATTATATATATATATATATTCTTCCATTATATATATATATATATATATATATATATATATATATATATATATATATATAATCTTCCATTATATATATATAATGGAAGAAAATTGCTCTCTCACATAACTTTCAAAGTGATCAGCAAAAAAAAGATAAACAAAATAGTTGTATTCCCGTCTTGAAATCGAGTAACTTTTCTATTTAACATTTTTTTCCGAAAGTGTGTCGTTTTCGAGTCATTTAAATTTAAAGCTTTCAAATGAACACGTGGTATATATATATATATAAGCGGAAAGCCATATTTTTATTCTACATATTATATATATGTATATTTATTCTACATACTCTTTTATTCTACGCTACAAAGGATAAACATTTGTATGAAACGTTTTTTAAATTAGGTTTTATCTTACATAAATATTTAATAAAATGAAAAATTTGTTTACTCATGAGACTTCTTTATCTTCCTCATCTTTTTTATCATTTCACCTTGGCAACGGTGTCAGTTTATTGCTTCGAATCTTTGTTCGTGTTCTGGACATTTAATCAACAAAATAAATAATAATAAATAAATAAATAATAATAAATAATAATTGAATCAAGGAAACAACGACAATGAAAATAATAATTTTATGTTCCAGTCATTCTGAGGTGATAATTAACAGAATTAACAGTTAATAATTAACAGAAATGAGAGAAAAGATCTTTCTAATTTTATGGTTACTTGCGAAATGGAATCTTTTTTTTATCACTTTTTGGTATTCGTTGCCCCGTAGTGTGGCGGATGCAATACGAAAAAGCCTGTTAGTTTAATTGAAATAAAAATTGACACAGATGGCTTTTTTAATGAAAATGAATGGGACTACTATCTGCTGGAACTGGCCATACACAGTAAACTATAAAAAAAAAGAACCACTTCGATTGAAAAATGTAATTTTGTCAATTTAAAATCGTTTACCTTCCCTATAAAAGTCTATAACAAATATTGAAAATCCCAGACAAATACTAGACTGTTATATCGAGAAAAAAAATGAACTACACGTCAGCTGAATCGGTTTAATCGTAGCCGAGATATTGGGATTTTATAAAAGCACTATTGCGAGGAAAATGCGTTTCACATTTTTAACGAAGTTCCTAATTGATGGGTGTCTATACTTACATGTATGTGGGTAGTGTATATGAAATCTCTTAATAACATCTATGTTAAACATATTTTTACATTAACTGACATGCTACTTGTGTATCTCTTCGATTTTATGCGAAAATCATAAATTCTTATGAAAATTCCATCAATTTGTACATTCTGTACTTTCTCCGCTTACGTTCATCGGTAAAAGAAGCACGTAGGAATTAAGAATACAGTGAATTCTCCTTAATTAATACTCAGATTATACACAAAAATGGATGATTTAGGATAAGATTATTCCAGCTTCGAGGCCCGTTTTTATAGTTGTTGACAATCGGTAGCTATAAAAATCGTTTCTTCTCTTTCCAAATTGTTCATTTCTGTGCACAATCCGAGCGTCGATTAGGGAGAATTTACCGAATTAGTTGTTCTCTTCATTTTTAGTAGAAATCGAAGGTCACAAAACAGCCGCCGATTTGCAAGACTTGGTAAAAGTGGTATAAAAACGAGCAGCAAGGCTCGAATAATCGAATCTTCTCTTCCCAAATTGTCCATTGTTGTTCACAAACTGAGGGACAATTTGAGAGAGAATTTACTGTATTCCTTAATAAGGAAATACAGACATATTCATTGAATACAAGATAGAGAACGATAATAGTACAACAACTTATAATAGTATAAGTAGTATAAAAAGTACAACAACTTATAATAGTATAAGTAGTATAAAAAGTACGACAACTTATAATAGTATTAACTGTTCTACATTTTCTGAAAAGACATCGCAAAAACCGCTTCATATTCAGCGATTTCCACCGAGCTCAATTAATGCTTTGACCGCCGTGCCAACAATCTCAAATGAAATCTCAAATTAATTCAAAAAATTAATCTATTTAATTCAACCAAGTGAAAATCGACAAGTTAATTTTTACAACGTCAGAAGTACAGTTACAACATTCTCAATTAGTTTTGCATAACCGAATCAAATTAGACAGACGTAATAAATTGCAGTGACAATTAATTTCCAAAACTGAGCAAATAATTCCGTCATCCATATATGAGCCGTTTAGTTTGAAAGTGGCATAAGTCACTTTTTCAAAAAAATCGAGTTAACGGTAGCACTAATTACAATTGAACGGTATCTTTTCATTTAGCAAAAAAAAAGTGACTTATGCCACTTTCAAAATAAACGGCTCATACGTATACATCAAAGTGTTGCCTGGCATATCGGACGATGGTGCGATCACTGGAAAGCCCGCGAACAGTCGGCAAAAAGTCCCGAAACGCGAAACCGGCTGGAGCTGTCGAAGGGACAAAAAGACGAAGGGAACTAAACGAGAACAAAAGAAACGACGCGGCGAATGGTAGCTTTGTGTATATAAAGCGGTAAAGATCATAGACCGCGTCTCTGAAACGCGCGTCTTCGAGAGAAGTAAGAAATACAAACCTAAAAGGAAGGAAACGGATGGCGAAGAGAGGAAGTACGGTGGCAGGGAGAGGGGGAGGGGGTGCAAGGAAGAAAGAATTCAGTGGTACGGATACGTATTGTCAAGAGAATTTATTTTTCGTAAAATTCGCAGCACGAACGTCTTTGATGGCAAACGGAGTGATTCTCGGCCGACCCGCGCCTTTCCTTCTATCCCTACAATCCCTCGGTTCTCTTCGTTCCCCGATCCTCTAATCTCTCTTCTCCCTTTACTCCTATCCACGGTGTCATCCTGTACTAAGCCCTCTGTAATACCCTCCACCTCGGAAACAGTTACGGGGGCCAGTATTCGTTCCGGTAATTCCGATCGCTACGATGCTTTCATTAATGCAACTCGACGTACACCATCCTTGATAACTGTTCCAACGTTTATAACTGCTTCGGAAAATCTCGTATCGCGACAGTTCGGCGGGAATCTCGAACACCGGTCCATGTTATATTTTTCTTGAAATTTTTCATTGCCAGCGTAATAGAATCGTGTTGGTTCAACTAATTCAGGAATCGCTGGTTTCAAGTAACGATGCATAATTGTCCGACTTTGATCTACGAACGAAAGCAATCTGGTTAATTACACGCTGTATGAAAAATGTTTCCCTCAGAAATTAAGTGATTTCGAGGGGACTCTGTAGCCCCCACCCCTCCCCCGGAATGACATTATTCACTTTTCTGTAACCGGGCGACTTTGTTTCTTCAAACGGAATCATGTAATTTCGAATACACTTATCGGCTCAGTTCAACGTTCCGAACATAACAATATTTTAGCACTGAAGGGAAGGTAAGCGAATCGGAGAGCGTGTTTAAGGTTACTGTTAATGCAGTTTATTGAATTGCTATCGATGAGCGCGGGCGCGACTAGCGTGGTGTCGTAGGACTAGCAACTTAGGACAGACTGAGCTTTTTGAGTTGCGCGTTTGTCTCTTTTATAGTGGAAGAGAAGAAAGGAATAGATGGGCTTTCGTAGGAAAGGAGAAAGTTGGGAAAGTCCCGTGCGGGTCGAGGTGTCCAGATGTGAGGAGAATTGTTTGATTAGGGGTGCGTGATTTTTAGGGAATTTTGAGGATTAGGAACGGTACTTGTTTTATTGCTAGCGGCCGCGCTCAGGTAAAGGGATGCGACGCCACAATATTATGTACTTGATTTATCAAAAGTTATTAGTTTACGAGATATTCGGATGGAAATATCTGCTAGAAATTAAGTTGATCGATGATCAGAAATTAAGTGATTTCGAGGGGACTCTGTAGCCCCCACCCCTCCCCCGGAATGACATTATTCACTTTTCTGTAACCGGGCGACTTTGTTTCTTCAAACGGAATCATATAATTTCGAACACACTTATCGGCTCAGTTCATCGTTCCGAACAAAACAATATTATGTACCTTATTTGTCAAAAGTTATTAGTTTACGAGATATTCGGATGGAAATATCTGCTAGAAATTAAGTTGATCGATGATCAGAAATTAAGTGATTTCGAGGGGATTCTGTAGCCCCCACCTCTCCCCCGGAATGACATTATTCACTTTTCTGTAACTGGGCGACTTTGTTTCTTCAAACGGAATCATGTATTAGGTGGACCGGAAAGTTATGTCGTTTGTTTACATCAAAATTCAAACAGACAAACATGCGCAGAAACGACATTACTTTCCGGTCCCCCTAATAATTTCGAACACACTTATCGGTTCAGTTCATCGTTCCGAACAGAACAATATTATGAACTTTCTTTGTCAAAAGAGACATTTATTTATTATATTTCCTATTCCTATTTATATCCTTATATTTATTTATTTGTCTACGAGATATTCGGATACATATATCTGCAAGATGCTGGATAAAATGAACACCCTGTGTACACATAACGTCCTCGGCATAGATATAAATGACGGTCTAAAAGTCGACGTGGGTTTACGGATTGATATAAAATAGTTTTCTTGTTGCATGGAACAACGAATAACAGACCGTACGGGATAGCATCGGTAGGAGTAACGCGAGATTTTCATCGCGCGGTGGATTATACGAACTATTCTGTTACAATGAATTGTATCCGATCGAGGAAAAGATTAATCTTGGAGGATGAATACTCCAGAGATTCCGCCCGTACCGGCTACGGACGGTTGTTTGCAGGGAAATAAAGAAGTTCGGGCATGTTTTATGAAGCGTTTGACCTAATAAATCAATCATAATATGGATAGCAGCGAGAAGATATTCGCATCGAGGGGTCCGCGAGCACGGTATTAAATGTTTTCGAGTCGTATACGTTGAGATCGAGGACTTAAAACCGGTACGATTTTCATACCCGTTATTGCACTTATAAGACGGTATCGAAATCGATGTAATACCGGAATCGTTGCAATATCGAAATGTATAAATACCGAAATCATTGCAATAGCGAAATGTATGAAGATCGAAACCGAGATACGAGCGAAACCGAAATAAGTATCGATTTTCATTGGTAGCATGGGGCAAATATTAATAAGGTAAAAGAGTATTCGAACTGGTTACTGTATGGTGACCAATTACTGTGCCTTCTGTTTGTTTTCGGGCATAACTAGCTTCATGTTACGAATAAACGAAATAAAAGAACAGAAACATTTAATTACCAAAAACACAACAATTGGTCTCCCACATTACAGGTTTCACTATTCTAGATTTTTTTGTTAGGCCTTATTAATTCTAAACATGAAAACGTTGTTATATCATTCTGCTATAAAGATATCAATATACAGGATGTCTCGAAATTGTCTTGCAATCTGGAAACGGGAGGTTCCTGAGGTCATTTGAAGCAACTTTTTCCTTTGCGAAAATTTTCTCCGAGGCTTCGTTTACGAGTTATTAACGAAAAACACTGGCCAATGAGAGGCGTGCTCGGCTGGCGCGCGGCGGCCCAGCCAACGAGTGCGCGGAGCCCAGTTCCGCTCATTGGCTCGGTCGCCTCGCGCCAGCCGAGCTCGCCTCTCATTGGTCACTGTTTTTCGTTGATAACTCGTTAACGGTGCCTCGGAGAACATTTTTGTAAAGGAAAAAGTTACTTCAAATAACCCGAGGAATCCCCCACCCCCTGAGTGGTCACTATTTTTCGTTAATAACTCGTAAACAAAACCGCGGATTGCATTTACGATAAGGAAACAGTTACTTCAAATGGCCTCATTTCCTGATTTTGAGTAACTTCTGGGACATCTTGTACTTTGATACAAGTTATCAGTTAAGATATCAACACAGTTTTTCTTTTTGTCACTGTTGAGGAGAGATCTCGGAATAGTAGGTAATTCCAATAATAGATAGCCTTCTGCCCTCTCAATCTTAGAAATAATGACGAATAAATCGAACGAGGAAAGGAATCGAGGGAAATGAAAACTGTTCTATCCTTTTTATTCTATCCATCATCCATTTTGGTATCATTCGACAATACAGATTTTACGACTCCGATGAAACGCGCCGTATCGAGTCAGCTTTATTCGGCATATACGTGGAATCAGGTGCGAGTAACTAGAAATTGTTATCATCGATCGAACGATAATGGTTACGATCTGCGATCGTAAAACAGCGTAAACAGCGTCGAACGGCCCAGGACCCACTTGTTTTTGAGCAGAATCGCCAGGTTATGAATTTCCGTGTTCCCTCACTGTTGATCCGAATTCCGCGTTCGAGCTAGAGACAGTTAATTTTCACTTCGCAGAGTGCAAACAGTTCTCCGATTGTTTCTCTAACTGTTCCATTCGGGCTGAGCAACCTAGCGTGATTGTTTAAAAAATTTTTATTGTTAGGGGGGGGGGGGTGAATGAAATTACCGTTTCTTGGATCAATACAATGACCTTCTAACAAGCAGCTTTCTATTGTGTGTCGGCCTTTGTCAGCCGCTGTTTTACGGAGTTTCAAAGATCACTCACGGTTCTTTGAACACGAATCCATTGGCTCAATAATGAACAATGGGGCCAACGATGAACAAAAGTTTGATGATTCGTGTTACGATAATAATAGTATAAATAATAATAGTATATATAATAGTATAATAATAATAGTATAAATAAATAATAACGATAATAATAACAGTATATATAATAGTATAAATAAATAATAACGATAATAATAATAGCATATATACTAGTATAATAATAGTATAATAATAATAGTATAAATAAATAATAACGATAATAATAATAGTATATATAATAGTATAATAATAATAGTGTAAATAAATAATAGCGATAATAATAATAGCATATATACTAGTATAATAATAATAGTATATATAATAGTATAATAATAATAGTATAAATAAATAATAACGATAATAATAACAGTATAATAATAGTATAAATAAATAATAACGATAATAATAATAGCATATATACTAGTATAATAATAATAATATAAATAATAATAATAATAGTATAAATAAAAAATAATAATAGCGCTATCTGAAAAAATGACTTTCCAAGGCAAATATTTCAAAATTTCACGATCGACGAGAGTCGCTACGCATCGCTCCGATTCAGCTAAAATTCTGCACACATTCTTTCCTCGTCGAGTGAAAGAATACGGGGGAAGGAGTAGCTATACTTTGAGATCAATTCTCCTCTAAAAAATCCCAGAATAATATACTCTACACCTCGTACACCAGGGACGTGTGAGAATGAACCCGTTGCAAGCGTTCCACGCAGAAAGAAAATAGAAGAGCAATCTCACAGCTGGTTGGTAATTTCCGATCCTGAGTCGATGTCCACGTGACCAAGGTTCAATAGCATCGCGAACCACGGGGATTGGTTGCAAATTACAATTTCGAACGATTCTTATCAGGATGCGGCGCGGCGCGGCGCGGCGACGACGGTTGCGTAACGTCGAATCATTCTTTGATATTATACCCGGACCGTTGGGGCGGGGGGTGAAGCCCTTCGATGGGCGGTAGTTCCATTAGCGTTGCAGCCGGACGGATTGCCCGGGATTCTAATCTGACCGCAGGGCATGCCTTCTAATATAGATAGGCTTGATTAATTCCGCGGCAACGCAGTAATGCGTGTGATCCGCGCGCGGTCGTGATCCGGACGATTACGTGGTGTATAACGTTGTCACACTGGCAACCCGAGTCCCGACCTAAAACCCCTTTGCAGTCCGCACGTTTGCTAACGCGGAAAGGAATATGCTGGGGCCCGGCTGTGCCTGGCTATGCAGATGGGGAATCGCCGGATCCCTTCCAACCAGACGGTTATCCACTCAGGATTGCAAAAATCAGAACGAAAACGGCCCGGATCTCGCCGTCGCCACTCGATCGTCCTCGAGTGCCGCTTCTGCGGTACTCGCGAACAGGCGCTGATTGAAGGGCTACCCCAGCGGTAAACATGCTCGATGACTCCGAGGGATGAATCGGCCGGGTACTCCACCGCGATCCTTTCGTTGGTATCATTGATCGATGTGTGTGGACACTGTCCGATGAATCCGATTGATTCCATTCGTTTCTGTCTCTGAAGTCTTCCAAGTAATTTCCCGGCGACTCATTCTGGACACGTCTGGACCGAATTGTCCGCTCAATGTGCTGTATTTTTTGTTCGAATAATATATAATAATAATATATTATATTAATAATAATAATAGTATCAAATATATTATATATTATATATATTATATATTTGATACTATTATTATTATTATTTGATTATTATATATATATATATATATATATGAATAATATATATAATATATATTAATATATAATAATATATAATAATAATAATAATATATAATAAAATAAGAACATCTTTGCAACCTCAATAATCGCGATTGAAACAAAATCCGAAATCCGTCATTTTTCCGTGATGATCGTATATTATTATTATTATTATCTGATTATTATATATATGATTAATATATAATAATATATATTAATATATAATAATAAAATAAGAACATCTTTGCAACCTCAATAATCGCGATTGAAACAAAATCCGAAATCCGTCATTTTTCCATGATGATCGTATATTATTATTATTATTATCTGATTATTATATACATGATTAATATATAACAATATATATTAATATATAATAATATATAATAATAAAATAAGAACATCTAAGTAGGAATCTCGAACTAAGGTCTATAGCAGGGGTGTCAAACTCAAAACCTATAACTTGGGCCAAATAAACAATGCTCAACTTTAGGTGGGCCGCAAACAAAAGAAATCAATGTTCATAAAAACAAGTATTTTTATTTTGACTAGTACATTGTAATAAACGCATATATAAAGTTAAATTATTGTTTACGTCCTGATACTTGACATCTCTTCTCTGATACTATCTCTCCTATTTCGGGAGAAATTTTATTGGCCGAGACTATTTCTATTTGATTTTTACTTTGCGTCGGATATATTGACTGGGCCGCAAAAATGTTCATCTCGGCCCGCGAGTTTGACACCCCTGGTCTACAGGGTGTCCGTTTTATCTGGAAATCCAGAATATTATTATTCTGGATATTTATTATATCTATTTATTAATATTCAGAATCGGAATATTTCAGGAACAACGAGAGATACAGAAAAAATGTTTTAACAGAAATTGTTTAGTATAGAATGGGGCATAACGTGGTACGGACAGTTTTCTTCTTGGCGAAAGTATGGTGGAGATTTTAAGGTTGCGTTCAATTTTTCTAATAGGATGCTGTAATTCTGTATACACTTTATTGTAGTACATTTTAATGTGATTCGAGTGAGCTGCAATTCAAGTCACTTCTGTCGACAGGATCGTGGAAAATTGTTGATTAATAGAGCCATCGTGTGCCGCACACGTCGGGTCGATTACACTCTGCGTGATTTCAATTTTCAAGAGAATAGATAATATCTGGCAAAAGATTTAATTTTACTTGCAAAAAGATGATTACGGCCCACGGAAGGCTTGATTTCTAAACTTTAAAATTATACAAAAAATACAATTCTTCATAAGTTGTTCGTCTTATGACATGAGTCAATTTTGACATGACGTCAAAGCCATTGCGATACAAGTGGCTCGGATTGCTCGGTTATCTTTATTTCGCTCTGATAGATGGCCCAACCGATATATTTCACGGTGATTGCTCTCGCATTTGTGCGCGTGACATCATCCGGAGAAAATCTCTGATTTTGGTGCAGTTCAAACGGTTCATTGTACCAAGCCTCTAAATGAATCGTGTATACGAAATGTGTTTTTTTTATGAATCTTTATGTTTTATTACCACTTGAAATATACATGATGAAAGATTGGAAGTTAAAATGGGTTTCACATAAAAAAAAGAGCAGATGAATGCGCGAAGCAATTCAGTTGGAAATGGAAGGTCTCGAGCTCCGGTTCTGCGCATCGATAAATTTTTTTTCTCCTCCGTTTCTCGTCCGTATTGTTTCACTTTACATTTTTGAATGTGAATGAAGTTTGTTTTCCAAACAGGACAATATACACGGAGCGTAATTGTAACTGGCCGTCTTCCAGTCGACGTGTGTCCTACATACGAAATATTCTCGGTTTCACCTACTTCTATACGTATCATCCAATTTGTTTGAAAAAAATAGCGCGATACGTCTGTGCACATGAAATTATTCGCTTTTATTGGAAAATAAGTCCGATGTATATATGTTTTATTTTATTGTATTTATGTATTTATTTTTTATTTTATTTCTATATATGTTTTTTCAAACTTTTACTTATATATATATATAGTATAGTATAGTAATATATAGTAATATAGTAATATATAGTGATATAGTATAGTATAGTAATATATATATTACTATACTATATCACTATATATTATTATATTACTATATATATATATTTTACACTATACTATATATATAACTAAAAGATTGAAAAAACATATATAGAAATAAGTATAGTAATATATATATATAGTAGTATAATAATATATAGTAATATAGTAATATATATATATAGTAGTATAATAATATATAGTGATATAGTATAGTAATATATATATATATATATATATATATATATATATATATTACTATACTATACTATACTCAGAGTTTCGTCTTTCGAGTAGAACAGAAGAAATAGCGCATAACCTGTTAATCAGGCCTCACCATGTATAGTACTCGAAAATTGCCTGAGAGGGTTTTCAATCGATAGCCTAACGAAATACGTGAGCAAAAGTCAATTTAGCTGGGCAACATAATAATCGAGACGAGAGTCATATCCGAGAGCTCCGAATAAGTTTGAGAAAGCAATAAAAATGTAAACGCCCGATAAAACAAATTTTCAAGAGTAAAGCTAGACGGAACGTTATAATTTAAAATGGAAAAATACCGCCTCGGAACTAGTTAGGCAACGTTTAAGCTAACTCGAACTTGGTAATACGCAAAAGGAATGCATTAACGTGGCCGGAAAGTGCACAGAGTTGCGGAGCCTTTTGTCTCGGACGGACTGCGGACTATACGGCGCGCCGAAAGCGCTCGCCTAAGCGGTCGCGCACAAGTGCGGGGAACGTTTAATTTATATTTAAAAATTGTTTGACGATATTTTTACGAGGCTCCTCTGTTCCTCGCCGGGCTATACCGGTAATTTGTAGCTGGCCGCGTGCCACGATCACGTGGCCGCAGAAAAATCTCTGTTCAAACAGGCTAGGTCCGGGCTAGACCCGGGGCCATCCGCACACAGGCCCGACGTTTCAGATATTGAGTGATTGATACACTTTTCGAGCGGGCTTACGCTTCGGTCTCGCAAGTTTTCTGAAGCCCCGCCAAGAGCCGGAACCCCGGATGTCGAATGTGCCGAGCAGAGTGTGCCGATGCCAAGCCGGAAATCACCGCCCGCCGTTTCTATAGGTCGGGAAGAACTTTGGACAGCGATCTATACCGCCGAGACCACTGCTACATTTCTATCTCTAATTGTTATCGTCGTGTATCGACCGTTTTGCATAACCGACGCAATTCCGCCGGAATTGGAACCGATGGAAAATGGAACTTTTCTTGCCGAGAGGGAACATCTGCTACCTAGGGTTACATCGGATCCAGCCAGCGCATACTTATACACGGGGAATCGAATAAAGATCAGCAGACTTTTTAGTTTCGCCACGGATTTGAGCATCGTAATCGGGAATATCGGTGTCAATGTCTCTGCTGCACCGAGTTTCGGTGAATAGCAGCGGGGCAAAGGATATTAACCCTTTGCACTCGAAGCCATTCTAAGTCCTTAACCTTTTGGGTACGGCTGAATTCTGCGCGAGGATATTTCTCTGGACGACATGATGATCCCGATGATCAACTTTGATTCACGTCTTACAATTTAGACCTGTGTCCAACAAGAAACCGTACATAAATAATTCACATACTAAGTAACTACACTGCGAACTTTATGCGTTTGAAACAAAAATGAATAGATCAAATGCATAAACATAAAATTCCACAGTCTACTAATAACAATAATTGTAATCCATTGTGTTAGCTGAAGTATATTGTAATGTTATTGCATAATGAAATGTCTCGCAATCCGAAAGTGGCGGGTTCCTCGGGCCATTCGAAGCAACTTTTTCCTTTACAAAAATGTTCTCCGAGGCACCGTTAACGAGTTATTAACGAAAAACAGTGACCAATGAGAGGCGAGCTCGGCTGGCGCGCGGCGACCGAGCCAATGAGCGGAACTGGGCTTCGCGCGCTGGTCGGCTGGGCCGCCTCGCGTCAGCCGTACTCGATTCTTATTGGTCACTGTTTTTCGTTGATAACTCGTTAACGGTGCCTCGGAGAACATTTTTGCAAAGGAAGAAGTTGCTTCAAATGATCCAAGGAATCCGTCATATATCATACGCTGTGTCCGTTATCATTTCTGTGTTCCTTCGTTCAGTGTATCATGTTGGCACCTCGCGCCAGTCAAGTTCGCCTCTCATTGGTCAACGTTTTTCGTTAATAATTCGTAAACAAAGCCACGGATTGCATCTTCTCTGGAATTACTTTAAACGACCTCAGAAACCCCTCATCTCCCGGGAGCACCATAATTTTGAGACGCCCTGTATACCATCCACCGTGCAGCCGCACCACAAGCGGAAAAGTCGAGTTCAAATGCGGCAGGGTCCTCCTTGTGTTCTATATTCTATACGAACAACTAATAGATTTACCTCCGGGTAGCATCCCGCGGGATTATCCGCCGACGAGATCCTCCCGCTCATCCGGCCATTTCTACCGCGCGCGGCGTTTTAGTACGACCAGTTTCATTTATTTACAGAGGGTCTCAGATGCCTTCGTTTAGTCACGGACTTCCGATACCAGTGAAAGATTAATTAAAGCTCAGCCACCGCATAATGGGAGCATTGCTTTCCACTTAAGATCACGGCAGCGTACCGGCTGCAGGCCCGCAAGCCACGGCCGGTCAGCAATTTCGCCACCTGCCCGCTTAATAACAGACACCCCCCGGCTACCATAATTGAACGAAAGAGGGAACACACTTGGACAGGTAAGCCGAAAGTTGTCGAACATGTTGCCTCGTGGCGGACTTTGCGGTGAATCGGCGATTGTAGAATATTCCACGTTTCGAAGCGAACTAATTCGTCATGAAATAAACAATTCGTTGAAACGTCGTTCAAAACAGGTCTTGCAATCTTGGAATTCATGTTACTTTTGCAGTTAAAAATTATAGTTACGAATTGAAAATTATTTGCAAATTATAGTTAGAAATTGAAAATTATTTGCAAATTATAGTTAGAAATTGAAAATTATTTGCAAATTATAGTTACAAATTGAAAATTATTTGCAAATTATAGTTACGAATTGAAAATTATTTGCAAATTATAGTTACAAATTGAAAATTATTTGCAAATTATAGTTACGAATTGAAAATTATTTGCAAATTATAGTTACAAATTGAAAATTATTTGCAAATTATAGTTACGAATTGAAAATTATTTGCAAATTATAGTTACTCTTTTGCAAATCGAACTTACCGTTACACAAATGAGAAATTGACCATTTTGCGGATCAGGTTCTTCTATCTTGTTTTCTTGAACTATTCTAATGAAAATAAAATTCAATGTATATTGATTGCTCTGAAACGTTAAGTTTTAATGAATTTAAAATACCTATTAATAGTGAAAACACCTTGGCCTGTACGACAATAGAATGATTATTGTCCCAGAGAATTTCATTTTTGACAAAACTATAATTAGATCATTATTCAAACTGGCAAAAATACAAAATTGACCAACAAAGTCACACGGTTCTTGGTTCTTCTCTCTCTCTTTACCTCGTCAAATTGTCTTCATTTAATTTCTATAGTAATCTTCGAAGCAATATGCAAACAAATATTTTAGGTTATATTTATATTATTTCACTCTTGAGGCTCCGTCAAAATGAATTTAATTTGCGAAAGGTTGTATTTAATTTGTAAAAAGATGAAGATGACCTACAAAAGGATGCACTTGATATAGAAAAATCAAATATTATAGTACTTGTGCAATTAAACAATCCTCTTTTTGATCACATAAATGAAAATATATTCAATTATGGTATACAAATAAATAGAAATTATTGAAGAGAAACTCTTTGATAAATATCTCGCACGTGTCCTACTAAAAAAATTGCATAATTCGAACGTTCGAATAAAAATAGTATTTTTACCCGGTTCCTCGAGATTTTTCCATAAACATGTAAATCGTCGTGAAGATTCGCGGTCTAATTACAGTAACAACCGTTATCCCTTACCTGTCAGATAAATTCCGCAACTACCTGAAAGCAAGATTTCTCATTTCCTTTGGTAACGTAAATTTATATGAAAACGAGATTTCCCATTTCCCGTCGGTAATGCGTTAACTATGGATGAGTTAAGTCGTCATTAGAAACCGTCTCTGGAGTATGCAAGATGGGTCCAGCAATCAAAGGGCCTCGTGAACTGAGAACTTTCCCTTTGCCGCAAGAAACATCTCTCTCTCTCCTAAATAACTTTTCAATTTAACATCGGTTCAACATTTTTCAAATGCTGGTAATGGTCCTCGGGAAACCTTAGCTAAATCGAATTTTCAATGTGATCGTTTATTTACGACCGCTGGAAGTTTCACTGCATCGTTATCCTCAAGTACATACGAAGCATAAAAAAAAGTTAATGGCTATATCTTCAAAGCGTGAGCACCAATAAATCGGTAGACATTCGTGGGAAAGGAAGTCCCTACAATACATTTACACAAGCATCGTTGCTGAAGAGTTACTTTATTTCGACAGTGAAATAAATAAGTGGCGATACAGGTTGCTGAAACTAAATTCTACAGTGTTTTGGATTTTTCAGAAATTCGTAAATATATTTCGAAGCACCCCCCTAAATCCCGATGATCAACTTTGATTCACGTCTTACAATTTAGACCTGTGTCCAACAAGAAACCGTACATAAATATATATAATTCACATACTAAGTAACTACACTGCGAAGTTTATGCGTTTGAAACAAAAATGAATAGATCAAATGCGTAAACATAAAAATCCACAGTCCACTAATAACAATAATTGTAATCCATTGTGTTAGCTGAAGTACATTGTAATGTTATTGCATAATGAAATGTCTCGCAATCCGAAAGTGGTGGGTTCCTCGGGTCATTCGAAGCAACTTTGTCCTTTACAAAAATGTTCTCCGAGGCACCGTTAACGAGTTATCGACGAAAAACAGTGACCAATGAGAGGCGAGCTCGGCTGGCGCGAGGCGACCGAGCCAATGAGCGGAACTGGGCTCCGCGCGCTGCTTGGCTGGGCCGCCTCGCGTCAGCCGTACTCGATTCTTATTGGTCGCTGTTTTTTTCGTTGATAACTCGTTAACGGTGCCTCGGAGAGCATTTCTGTAAAGGAAGAAGTTGCTTCAAATGATCCGAGGAACCCGCCATATTCGTTATCATTTCTGTGTTCCTTCGTTATCGTTCAGTGTATCATGTGTATACTCTTTATCGTTCTCATTGCATTATATCGAGTATATTTAATTATTCTGCGAGCATTCTGTCACATTGACTTCAACGCTTTCTTCTCCGAGTTCGTCTACATTGACCACCATGGGGCAACGTGACAGGAAGCCACGGCGTTATTTCTTTCACGAAGAGAGCTCCCAGACGTCTTCGTTAACGGCAATTTGCCGGAACGAGCGGTCGAAAAGTCAGCGGAGAGATTGACGTCGCCGGTCGTTATTCTCTCTTTCGGCGAGGCCTAGCCGCCGGTTTACGGCTCGATCCACTAAATCACCGTTACCACGACCGACTGACGTTATTAATGAGGCACTAATAGCGACCGTGCAAGGGCCATGTTTCGTATTCCCGCTCGACCCACTCATCGTTCGCCACTTAGCGATAATTGTTATCGTGGCGAGGTACCCGGGGTACAAATCGGTCGGCTATGAAAATCGATCATCGTCCCCCTTCGTTCACCTCGGCAATGCCCCCTCCCCCCCTTCGCCGCCTACTCTTCATCAACCCCCACCCCCCCAGTTCGTCCTCGTACCGTGCTCCGAACCGATCGACCGATCGTCGGTCCTTTGGATATTTCGGACTTGATTTAACGCCGGAAACAGGGCACACCGGATCGAATATTATTCAATAGCTCCTACGAATGGGCTGACGCACGCGACAGACACCGGTTTCCAGGACCTTTTAACGCACTGGCGAGCGCAGGGCTGCCGGCACCACCGTGATTCGACCGTTCCGGGGTAAATCGGAGCAGTTGCGGTCGTACCATTTGCGGCCGTGGATAAAATTAGTGCCATTTGCTGTCAGCCGGCCGACGCGACGGAACAGTGCCAGTTGCGGTTTTACGGGAAAATTTATATTCGGCCGCGATTAAATAAATAGAGGGCCGGACGATGGAACTTTTGGCTTTCCGCGAGTCCGTTCACGGTCGCCCACGCTTTCACAATAGCGGCGAAGAACGCGAAAAGTAACGCCCCTTAATCGGTGTCTAGATTCGCAGGAGATTCGAATCGAACGGTAAAGAGATTTCGAACAGAGTAGAAGCTCGATCGTCGAAATCGAAACATGACACAGCTGTTCGGATAGTCGAATTTTCCGGACAATCGATTTATATCGTCCGTGCAGGCACGGAAGAGATTTGTTTAAAACACACATTTTTTTTAGAAAGCCGAGCTGAATCGATTATTGTAATTCAAATTTTCGTTATGTGTACGTGACTTCGGACGTTAAAATGTTAAATGAATAGATATATGTAGTATCTGTATATACATACAAATGAAACAATCGAACGAACTGAAATCTGAGGTTTTGTGAACAAAATTCTGCACTGTTTTCGAACAGATCGATACAATATAGTAACGTTTTATAAAATATGTTAATCTGTAAAAACCGAAAACAGAAAAGAAGTGATATTAACATTTAACAATATAAATATATTAATATTAAATTAAATTAAATTGTTAAATATATTAACATTTAACAATATAAATGCGCTTGTATATTATAAATTGTATTTTATAAATTTCCGAAAATATAGCAATATCAATCGACCTTTCGGGCAAGAAAGAATTGGCGGAGCTGGGAGACATGAAGATTTCGGAGCAATAGGTGACAGCTGTGCTCATTGTCAGTCGTGTCAGTTGCGAAGACAGAGCCAATACTTTCGATTGTGGAAAAATTTCATCCTCTCAATAAAGAAAATTGTAATGTGAATTCAAAATATATGAATATTATTTTATCGTATTCTGAAAATTTCATTTTTGAAATAAATTAAACTAGTTGCGAATGTCGATTTCCTTCTTCTTGCGACAAATTATTAAAAAATAAGAGTGCACCTTCACCTCTCACCTTTAGAGAGAGAAATAATTTGAAAAAAATGTATCATATAGCACAATTATATTCCGAGAAGCAAATAATCAAAACATGAGAAGAATCGAAATCACTTTGGAACTCATATAGGAACAAATTCTGGAAAAAAAAATGGAATTCTGAAAAATTCAGCGCGTCTCAAATCTTGATTAACTTTTCAACATCGCCGCTGCTCCAAAAGTTTACGTGTCACCGACCGAATTAGTCATTCGAATTCAACGTTGTTTGAGATGAATTTCACACGAAACGAACCGTTTGCGTTCCAATGATAATTTGCAATTCAGAGTTTCAATTGGTTTTCGAATTGAATTAACATCGTGATTCATTGTAACAATATATAACGTGACAATCAACTGCAAATAAACTATTCACATCGGAACATTCGAAACAATTTGCAGAAAATATCAATCGTCATAAACAATTACAATATAAATCGTCGTTGTGCATTCGACTCGTACACGAAACATTTCTGACTGCGTCATAACCGAAGAAGATACCGAAGTGGACATCGTTACGTGTTCCACCCTGTGCGTTACGAAGTGTTCAAAAAAATTTATAAAGTGCGTCGAGTCTCGCCGAAGAGATTTTCGACGGTGAAACTTTGCAGAAACCGTTCCCGTGAAATTATGAAAAAAGTCCTGAGCTCGCTTAGCGACGCGTCGCGCGTTGAATTAAGATGGAGGGAAATTGGGAGGCCGAAATTTCCAGCTGCGCTTCCTCGTTCGTTTAGGGGATGGGGGGAGGGTGGCACTCGTTTGACAAATAACTGTCGAAAGGAACTTGGCGTTCTTCCATATCGCTCTAACGATTGGGGGCTCGCGCGACTTCGTCTCGTTATTTCTTGGCGCTTCAGTTTTCCGCGGGGCCCGGGCCGGGGGATTCGAGCCGTCTCGACCGGCTCTATCCTTTTTCTGGCTTGTTATTCCGATCGGTAACGAGACAGAATTTCCCGTGGACTGCCTACGGCCGGAACACTGTGTCAGACCGAATGAAATCGCCGCGCGGCGCGGCGCGCTCGAAATCAAGTTTCCAGCCAGACGAAGCCGACAAAGGCAACTTGGAAACATTTGCGGATTGACGTTTAACGCGTCGGGACACGGCCAAATGATATTCTGTATTCCGCGGCGAAACGGGACCGCGTGACGCCAAGAGTTTCCTGACTGGTCTCATTTCCGCGGCACGTCGATCTGTCGTCGTCGTCGTCGTCGTCCCGCTGATCACTAAATAATCGCTAACGAACTTCCGAATCGTTCGAACCAAGCGACACACCGAACCGTCGAACTTCACGGCATGTGATATTCTATAGCGAATCTATTAGTTGTCGCTTAGGAGCGCGCTATCTGCGGGTTTCGGTCCGTCAACCACTTCGGATCCAGACGGCAGAGGATTGTCAACGTTTCGAGGGACAGCGACGACAAGAGCTGGGGAACCGACGTTTTATTGGGTTGGCGACTAAGTAATCGCCGATTTCAGTAATACGTGTCTCTCACTCCCATTTTTATGATATCCGTATAAATGTTGTATTATAAGATTATTATTCTTCCGTAAATCTCGGTAACTTATACGCATGTTGACAATTTTGACGAAATCGATTGACGTTGTAATGTGTTACAACGAATTAAGGATCACAATGCGTTGCAATTTTATCGCGACTTTTCACACTTTTGACCTAGAAACTGTAAGAAATCTACAGTTTTTGAAATCGTTCAACGTCACTCTGGATTATGTATATATGAACCCATAAAATTCAAGAAATTTGATAGAAATTTATGAAATCTAAAGAATTTAATAGAAATTTAATAGAGATTTTTTAAAAATACTATATATATATATGTATAGTATAAAAATAGTATATATATATATATATATATATATATATATATATATATATATATAGTAATATATAATATATATAATAATATAGTAATATAAAAAGAATAATATAATAATATAATAAATAATTTTTTTATACTATATATATACTATTTATATATATTTATATATATACTATTTTTATACTATATATATATATATTACTATATTATATTATATATTACTATATTATATTACTATATATATATACTATATATAAATAAATGAGACAATGGAGCTCTGGTCCGTACGACACACGGACCAAACAGCGTTAAAGGGTTAAAGCCTTCTAGCCGTAAATCCCTAAATGAACGCATAACCGTAATATAGAAGTTCTCGCACCGACGTTACGATGCAAGACCAGCAGTTTCGTTTCCACGAGCACGATCTCCATCGACTAATATCTCCGGTGGCGATGTACCTTCTTCTTTTTTCCGCGACAGCGAGTCGTTCGTCGGGCCAATTCCCATTGCGGCGCTAAATGTGTAAGCGATAAAAGTATCTCTGCTAGCGGGAACGCGTCGTTTTATGTACTTTCCGCGTTTCCTTAAGGCCCCGCTGGATACCCGTAAATTCGTTGCCGGCTGTTTTCCTCGCGCAAAAGTTTGCCGCAGGGGAGGTGTTGCATTTTACAGACCCGTCCGTCTTTCATCGCGACGTTCCATAATTTATGAGTAATCGCGGCCACCGGAGCGCGCGCTGCGATCATCGATGATCCTTTTTTTGAACTCTCCGGATGCTCGAGAAATCCTTTCGTAAATGTTTGTGAACAAACACGTAGCGGAGATGGCGAATCCGATGCTCTGATACCAGAATTTTCTATTATCCGAACACGTTTTACAATGAAACGACTCGACGCAAAGGCGATTCGTACGCAACGCTGTTATGTCACGATCACCATAGCGTGATTCTACAACTCTAAGTCGATGGAATCTGCTGAAAAAATGGACCGCTAAATTGTCTCTTTTTATTGCAACGTGTAATAATCCATTACGTAAACAACGATGTTAAAAACGGTGTATAAAAATTATATCCCTATATAAAAAATTATATAGGGTACCCCCCTCCCCTCCAACTGTGGTATAGCAGTGCGAGAAGTCATTCTACGTAAAAAGAGAAAAGTAAGTTGAAAAAAAATAATATTTTTCCATTTAAGGTTCCGTTTTCGAGAAAAAGTAGGTTGAATAAAAATAGTAATATTGAAAAGAAATCAAGTGGTGTGTCTGTCCATGGCATACCAATTCTACTTCTCGTCACACTACAAGCCACGCGAACTCGACGTATCCACCGAGTCAGTTTTGTTGAAAATGAAGCCTTAAATGAAAAAATGTTACACTCTTTTCGGCACTTATTTTTGCATGCAGGCTGGTTGTACTATTTTCGGCCGTGACGTATAATTTTTATAATAAAAGGTTGACTCGTGACTCATAGTTCTTTTTCGATTTTTGTTCCTCACGATGAGTATGTTGCAATAAAAAAATACAGTGGCGAGAATAATTATAACAATCGCTCTAAATACTCCAGTAGCACCTAATAGCGATTAATTTTAGCAATTAACATTAGCCTGAATCGTGACAACGATTAAGGTACACAATTCCGCTGAATACGTGTTAAAAATCGAGGATGAAAATAAAAACATTAAGTAACGTAAAAGGGAGTAAAAAATGTATACTATCGGTATGGAAATTTTCAGAATTTAAACACATACACAGGAGACTTATTTCCATCAGAAATTAGTTAAATAGCAAGTAAATAGCAGCGTTGTAAATTGAGGCGATCTTTAATATCGTGTAGCTATGTTAATGATTAATAAAAACGAAAAAGAAATTACACCATATTGTGACCGAAAAATTCAGTTAACTATCTGTGTAATTAATGTATCTTTTTAAATTTCGAGAACATTTACGAAACGGAATTTTCATTCGCTCACCAATTCACTTAAACTTTGCACTCATTTTTTGCACCAATTCATCAACTTTGCATTACATCGCGTTCACGTTTGTGCATTACATCGCGTACGCGTTTGCATTACTGGGAATAAATCCGAATTATTTATCAAACATTCTCGAAATAAAATGGTCCTTTCATTAGACGACATTCGGCGAAAATTTCTACAACGATCGCAGAATACACTTAATTTTAATCCGAAACTAGACAATCGTGGGTTCCAGGAGCGTGACGTTAAGGCTTCGATAAAAGCAACTTTTAACCAGAAGCATAGACGCATTGGTCCCCGAGCAGCTGTTAAACATGCGCTTCCTCAATATTAACGCGGAACGGTGTGCCCGTCGAACGACGTTTTACTACGGAAATATTGGGTTGGCAACTAAGTAATTGCTCTCTCTCACTCCCATTTTTATGATATTCGTAAGTGTTATATTATAAAATTATTATTATTATTATTATTATTATTATTATGTTACCAAGTGTACGAGTACAGTAATTTCTCCCTAATTTGCGCTCAGATTTCGCATAAAAGTGGACAATTTTGGAAAGAGGAGATACAATTATTGGGTTGGCAACTAAGTAATTGCTCTCTCTCACTCCCATTTTTATGATATCCGTAAATGTTATATTATAAAATTATTATTATTCTTATTATCATATTACCAAGTGTACGAGTACAGTAATTTCTCCCTAATTTGCGCTCAGATTTCGCATAAAAATGGACAATTTTGGGAAGAGGAGATACAATTATTGGGTTGGCAACTAAGTAATTGCCGATTTCAGTTATAGACGTCTCTCGCTCCCATTTTTATGATATCCGTAAATGTTATATTATAAAATTATTATTATTATTATTATTATGTTACCAAGTGTACGAGTACAGTAATTTCTCCCAAATTTGCGCTCAGATTTCGCATAAAAATGGACAATTTTGGGAAGAGGAGATACAATTATTGGGTTGGCAACTAAGTAATTGCCGATTTCAGTTATAGATGTCTCTCACACCCATTTTTATGATATCCGTAAATGTTATATTATAAAATTATTATTATTATTATTATGTTATTTTTTATTATCCGTGAATGTTAGCAACTGGACAAATTGAATGCAGCGGTCAAGGAAAAGCGACCAGAATCGGTCAATCGTGAAGGTATCATTTTCCAGCAGGACAATGCTAGGCCGCACGCGTCTTTGTCCACTCGGCAAAAATTGATGGATATTGGTTGGGAATCGATGTTACACCCACCATATAGCCCTGATCTCGCGCCATCGGATCACCACTTATTTCGATCCCTGGACAACTCCCTTCGTGGTAAAACTTTTAACGACGATGACGCTGTAAAATCTCACTTAACTCAGTTTTTGGCCGAAAAGGATCAGACTTTCTACGAGCGTGGAATTTTCAAGTTGTCGGAGAGATGGCAAAAGGTCATCGAACAAGATGAAAAATACATTACAGATTAAACTCCGTTCCAAGTAAAACAAATTTTCTATTTCATTGAACAAATCGGCAATTACTTAGTTGCCAATAGTTACGATGTCCATAAGATCGTTTCGAAAATTCGAAGAAACAGATAGAATAATTTATACACCGGAACGGCGAGCACATACCGATCACATTTGCGTAGCAGAAGGGAGCTTCGTTCCGCAGCGGGCGAGATCAGGGTTACGGTAAAAAAATATCGCGAGACGTTTATCAACGCGCGGGCTTCGCGAGGATTCGTTCGCGGTAATTGATTATAAAAAGAGCGGTGGCCGATGGCGGGAGAAGGAGAGGGAAGGGAGAGAGGGATGTGCGACGATAACCGTTTCCGGCCGCTCTTTAAATCGAGATTTTATGGCAGTTACACGCCTGATTTTGGGAGATAAAATTCCTGCGCACGTTTCGACGCTTGTCCGGCCGCCGGAATCGCAGTAAATCGTGCCGGACATTTTTAAGCCCTTGACACGTCCATTACGCGATTATTCCTAGCGCTATCGCCGGCGGCGATATCCACCGTCGGATTTTATGAATGTAACACGGCCCGTGGCGTTCGCGGTAGAGTGGACGTGATAGTTCACCGAGGGGGAAAAAAAAACTATGGAAAATCTGCGATAATCTTCGACCAAGGCTAGCGGTGCCACCGGGTCCAATATTTGCTCATGAATCTCGCGCCTGCGGCCGGTTTCGTTACATTGATTTATGCTCATAAAAATTCAATGGTTTCTAACGATTGTTGTTCCTATACAACCGAAGCTTTTTCAGTTATGGGGGAAGCACCGATACGGAACGCGGATACCAGAGGATCGATGAAAGCTTATGATAGCAACACAGAGATGATCGTAGCCGTACAAAACCCGCGCGGATTAAATCTTCGTGTTCGAGCAACTTAACTCAACGATCGTAATCGTTTCTCTTTTTTCCGTTACGAAGAATATTTTTATCAACCTTTTCGCATCCATCCGAAATTCGCGATCACCGTGTACACGCAACCGGCTGAATTTCGTTTTAAATTTCGTATGCGAAAGAATAAGTGAGTTAATTTAATTTTATTCTTCTGTATCAAAAAAGAAAAAAAATATGAATTTGCTTACATACAACGATTAAAGGGTAGTAGTGCAATCAGATTATAAAAATTGCGCTATGCAAGGACCAGAGAACATTTTTAAAGCCGGTTTGCATTCCAAACATGGTATCTTTGGTATAAAATGTAAATTTTATCTAGTAAAGCAAAAAATTTCGTAGATTTTGTTTATAATTCAGAGAATGATGAGCCTATAAAGTATTCGAAATTGCGTTATACATGTAAGTACCGTATTATACGAGGATTGCTATAATTTATGAACCACGTTATACGGAAACCGCATTGTATGGTACCACACACGTTATACGATTTTATATTCTTTTATGCAATGAAACTCTTCAAATCTAAATATCTCGAAAAGAACACATTTTCGGGATAAATGTAAAATACAAAAAATACTCGATTTCAAGGGGGAAATGCAACTATTTTATTTATTCGTTTTTTGGTCACCACTTTGAGGGTTATTTGGAAGGTAACTTTGCTTCTTTAAATAGAGACCTGTATGTTTGTTTATCGATTTTTATTAATACAAGAGAAGAATAAATTTTTGTACGATACATTTTTAATCGGATATTGTCTTATAAAGATAATTAGACGATGATAATACGATTATAGTAAACGTTTTAGCTTCGTCGTATATGTTCTTAATTGAACCTTGCGCCTATAGAAAGTTGACAACGTTGCATTTTGCTCGCAAAGTGATTAGAACTGTTTAAATCGTTGTGCAGGCAACAAAATCTACGTACTCGTTTGTTAATGCATGTAAACAAATTTGTATAACTGGAATGCATTTCTGGCCCGTTTGCTCACTAATATCGATAGAGGAAATATTTATGAATATAAATAGAGAAGAAATCGAATAAAAATGCATTTCAATTTTACAAATTTCTTCAGATGCATTAACAAATTATATTTGCACGTGTCTTCTACATGACTGTCCATCCCTATAAAGTGGATTCGGTCGTACAAGTTGCAACAACAAAAAGATACATACTGCAAACAAATCGTAAAATCGTGTAAAATAAATAAATAATAATTTTCTATTATCCGAACACGGTTTACACTGAAATAACTCGACGCAAAGGCGATTCGTACGCAACACTGTTATGTCACGATCACCATAGCGTGATACTACAACTCTAGGTCGGTGGAAATCTGCTAAAAAAATGGACCGCAAAATTGTCTTTTTTCTTCAATTTTACAAATTTCTTCAGATGCATTAACAAATTATATTTGCACGTGTCTTCTACATAACTGCTCATCCCTATAAAGTGGATTCGGTCGTACAAGTTGCAACAACAAAAAATACATACTGCAAACAAATCGTAAAATCGTGTAAAATAAATAAATATCAATATTAAAAATGTCAAACTTAGAATCGCTGTCGGTAGCATCCCGCGTTCCATTAATCGATGGATCGAAACGAGCACGAACAAGTGCCGTAAACACGGAATATGCTACGTCGCGGTACGTCCAACATTGTTCAAAGCTGCGAAACGCGTGAAAGAGGGTGTAATAAAATAGAAGAGATAAAGTTTTACGAACCGACAAATCTAAACGATCAATGCGCGACCAACGGAAGCATCAAAGGTGTGTTCCCTTTATGGGGTTTCTTGAAGCAACAACATTTTGTAAAGTTTACGAGAACCGTGGAAAGTTGGCCGTCGAAGATATCGGAGATAAAATGTTTGAAAAAGAAACGGAGAAAGCGCAAGAAAGTAGGATGGCAGACGAGAAGACATTAGTAACATCGGTAAGCAAAGATTGGACCGGAAGGTTGAGAGTCGAGCGAGCCACGACCAAGTAATTCACCGTAAACTTCTCTCCCGCGGATATTATCGGCGAGAAGCTTTTACAATTAACTCGGCTTCTGCCGAAGCACGCTGTAAAAATAAAACACGGGGCTAAAGATGTAACAGGGTGAAACGTAATCGACGAGTGGCTGGTAAACCCCTTCCACACGGCCACTGTTTGACCGTTTCTCTCGCGCTGATGGATTAAAAGCGAAAAATCATTTCGCCGTGCCCGACAACTTTCTGAAAGTTTCGCATTAATATTTCATTCGTTTCGATGCAGCAATATCGCGTGATTCCGCGAGCGAAAGCATTGTGCAGTTTCGAGGAAAAACAGCCGCTTCGATGCATCTTTTGCTATAATAGCAGTGTGATACGTGTGAAACGTACTTTGATACCTTTAATCGAGACGCCTTTGAGAAACTGCCGCGAAAATTAATCTTTAACGACGTTGTTGGTCGAAAGATTATTAGTTTATCGCACGCTTGACGTTGTAAAATCTGTTTTCTGGAAAATTGCGACGAGCCAAAGTTACATACACACACACACATATAATGATATCGGACAATAGAATTATGCTTAGGGAAGCGTGTAGAACAATTTCAATTAGCGAACAAATGCGAATAACTATTGACTCGCAGTAGCTTTTACATTTTTTTTTTGTTAATGATATTTAAGCAAAAGCATCATAAAACACCATATTTGTATATATCTACATTGAAAATAATAGAAAATGAAAATATACAAATATAGCTCTTTTGATTTTTCTTTAATAAATAAATAATTAAATATAATTATAATATAATAATTATAAATATTACAATTATAATAATTAAATATAATAATTAAATACCAGTAATAATGTAAATACCACTAATATTTAAGTCTATGATTATCCACTGTACATACTTCTTATTCCTTCTAAGTCTTCTAATAACATCTAGCTGTATTTAAAAAGAAAATAAATTTCATTTGCAAACACGATTTCTTACGTTATCTCCTTTCACGTTCGTTAATTTGTAAAAATGATTAACGAACGTATTAGTATATATATATATATATATTACTTATTAGTAATTATTAGTATATATATTAATTTAAGTAAATATTAATATATAAGTATATTAAGTAATAATTATTAGTAATTATTATATATATATATAATATATAATAATAATATATAATATTATATATATAATAATTACTAATAATTATTACTATATATATACGATACTAATAATTAAGTAATAGCGCGGACGCGTCGTCTCGTGTCCGGAAGGGTGCAATCAGGGTGCAAACAGAAATAAGATGATCGCGCGAATGAGTTAGCTAAATCCAGGAAATCGCTGAGATATACAATTACAGACGAAACGGTTCGTGCTGTTATTCGCGTATTGCGAGAGTGCTGCAGGAGGCTCGTGGCAATCGATCTGGCAAAGTAGGAAACCACAGGGGCATGATAGGAATATTATGCCATTTAGCGTCACCTTTCGTTCGACTTTGACACGCGATCACGATCATGCTGCGTGACGCGCGTCAATTTTCAACGACGAGAGACGCCGACGCCGACGCCGACGCCTGACCTGGCCGTCCCGTATGCTCACGGCACCGCTTCACGAACACTTCGAACTCGCGAACAACTTAATTCGCGAACGCCGCACGGATACGCATTCCATTCCCGTTGCGAAACTTTGTTTTCGGGGTAATTGAAGTGTGCCAGTTGCGAAACCTCGCTCTGCTTCGATCTAATTTACTTTCACGGTAATTCCTCGCAAATGTTGGGACAGCCGAGATTATACGATACGAAAGGCGGGCTCGACGTTTCATAACGTCGCGCATTTTTCCTATCTCGGGTTGCTTTGAGAATAATTTGACACTGTTGCGCAACGTCTATCCGCTATCCGTTGAACTGCTTAATTCGATCAGCTTAGCCACCCTCGCAACCCAATTTCCTTCTCCGATCTAGATAAAAGTCGCGGTACGCGAAAATAGCGAACAACTATCGCGTCGAACGTCGCGTGAGTTATATTTAACTCGCGCTGCGTTTGTGCGAGAGATTAGGTGAATTAGATGTAACTTTAATTATGGATTGGACTCCACAGTTTCTGAATCGGACATGCTTTCGGTCGCTGTGTAACGCGCGTTTATGTGTTGTAAATTCGAAATCTCTTCTTCTAATGTCAACTAATTGTTGAAATAGAAGTTCTAGATGTTTCATTGTATGGACGATAGTGTACAGTTTTGCAGATACGATGGGATGAAATATTTACTCATGTAATAGATTATATATGAGTATTTGTAAACAATTCAGATTCGATGTTAAACAGAAACGATTGCAGTAGAATGGATTCGACGCGTAGCTAAACGATTTGCCGATTAATCCGACTTATATGCAAGGTGTCCCAAAAATGTCTCGCAATCCACGTCACAATTCCCGCGAATCTAACAAAGACATCGGACGAGATTTAACCTTTTAGGCACGATGCGACACTATAGTGGCTTTCGCGGATGTCATCTCTCATCGTTTGAACCAAATAATGGTCTTCATATGCATTGCTTCACACTTCTTTTGTCTTCGCATCGATTTACAACAGTCTACAGGGTGTCTCAAAAATGTCTCGCAATCCGGAAATGGCGGGTTCCTCGAATCATTTGAAGCAACTTCTTCCTTTACAAAAATGTTCTTCGAGGCACCGTTGACGAGTTATTAACGAAAAACCGTGACCAATAAGAATCGAGTACGGCTGACGCGAGGCGGCCCAGCCAAGCAGCGCGCGAAGCCCAGTTCCGCTCATTGGCTCGATCGCCTCGCGCCAACCGAGCTCGCCTCTCATTGGTCTCTGTTTTTCGTTGATAACTCGTTAACGGTGCCTCGGAGAACATTTTTGTAAAGGAAAAAGATGCTTCAAATGACCTGAGGAATCCGCAACTTTCGGATTGCGAGACATTTTTGGGACGCTCTGTGTAGTCCTCATGCGCAAGATGGCAGCTTTGTGTTTACATTACCGCTCTTACTAGCTGCCCCTATGCCGCAACTATCGGTTATTGGCCGAAAACGGTGACGAACATTGACAGCCGACTTGAACGGACAGCGAAACACTTGGATAAACTAGTGTCAGTAGTAATTGCGTGAATGGAAGTAGGCAGATTTTCTTCTGCATGTGCTAAACCAGTAACAGAATTGTCTTCTGTTTAAAACATTTTTTTGTTAGAGTGTTGCAAGTACTTGAAAAAAAAAATATATGTCCATCTAACATTTTCCACTATTTATATATATATATATATATATATATATATATATATATATAGAGAGAGAGAGAGAGAGTATATATATATAATAATAATAATAATAATTTAAAACAAAACAAAGTAGTAAAAGGATTAATTTAATCTGCACAAGAATGAACTTGGTTTGCAAAAGGGCAAATATAAATTGCGAATGAAAACTATACTAGAAAGCTTAGCGTTCCGGCTACAGAAATTCCAAACGAACTTAAGAACATGGATGTATTCCACCAAAATGTCGCGTACGTATGGGAACCGACTCTAATTCAATGACAAAGCGATACTAACGCGTTCCTGTTAAAACGTATAGTAGCAACGTTATTGTTATAGAAGATGGAACCGAGCAATTTCTCGCAAGTGCCTCCGTTCATCAACTCCGTTAACACTCGTTCCGTCGAGAGTCAGTCGGACAACAATTTTCTTCGGGGTGATACGGGATTTAATGTAGTGGGATTCGTGATGGGGTCCTCGAAGGTCGAAGCCTCATCTAGGTTACTGCTTTCCTCAACCCAGATTTATGACGTGTCCTGGTTATTATGGTTGCCACGTGCTAGAAAGATTGCGGTGTGTCTTCGTTATTGTACCGTAAATCCTGATCGTTTGGCGAAGTACCAACACATCCATCAATCGTGACTTTCTAACATTCGATCATCTCGTAAAATCGCAATCATTTGTAACCAGACATTTTGATTCGTGTCCAATAAATATCTGGATCAACATCAAATAATCGTATAAAATTCGTATATTCTTGTAATATATCACTCTTTTCAATTCTTCGAAACGCGAATTTGGTTTATTGAAACCGGAAAGAACATTGTTGTTTCCTTTCTTCGGAACTTCGTAATAATTTAAATAAATTTCCCTTCACTTGTATAAACCTTTCTGCTACGAAGCGAAAACTTTATTATATTATTATTATTATAATTATTATATTATAATTATAAAACGAACTGTATTTGTAAGACACGTGTACACCGAGTAAGTTTATTTCACTAATTCATTCAGAAATTAGTAATCGTGGTATAATAACTAATGACTATATCATTACGTATAATAAATTACTGTAGAATCGAATAATATTGGCATTGCTGAGACATTTAGTTATACAGAAAGTGACTAATAAATTTTCCTAAAATTTATTTATATATCTGCTCAGTTACCAAATTAAGTTGTAAAATGAAGTTACCATTCAAGAAATTATTTATTTGTAGAAATAAAAGTGTCTTGAACGTCGCGAACGATTACAATGATTTCCTTCGTTCCACGGCGCATTGAAAATAAGAATCTCTAATTTCCCAGTAAACCGCTCACCATTCGGTCCTTCCAGAATACATCGGATTTTATTTACCATCGGAATTCCTTCCACCCGTGGCTCTTCATTAGTTTCCCCACAGGTGCACAGATAAAATTCAAAAACGTTCTACATCCATTATTCAGAAACCGAAGAGGGCGATGGGCAGAGCCGGAGCTTCCACTCTGTTTCTCTTTTTCCACTTTCTTTTCTCCTTTCTTTTTTTCTTTTCTTTTTTTTTTTAAATAAAGTTATCGGCTTCGAACGCGACGAATCGCATAACGTCGAGTGAATTATGGACTCCGCGAGGGTCGCGTGGAAGAGGGTGCGTTGACAAAGCGATTTGCCTCTTGTTACCTTCGTCACGTAGAGAAGCAAGGCGCTCGCTAAATTGTCGAAAGGTTGAGGAAAAGACGAAAGATAAAAGCGTTCGTGTTCGCGCGCGCGCCATCGTGCGGCCGCGAGGGTGGCGCGACCCTCGATTTTACAGTTTGTACAGGGTGACCAAGAAACGTTCGAACCAAATGAAACGGGTAATTTCTGATGCGATTTCACGATACCTTTTTCCTTGGCGAAAATGACCTTCGCGGCTTCGTCGACGAGGTATTAAGGGAAAGCATTGACCAATAAGAGGGCGAGTACAACGGACGCGTTCCCGGAATTCATCCACTATACTGATTGGTCTGCGTTTTTCATTAATAATTCGTTATCAAAGCCTCGTGGAAAATTTTCGCTAAGGAAAGAGTTGCTTCAAATGCCTCAAGAATTACCTAGTTCATTTACCTAACCTTTTACAATATTTTTTTCTTGTCTTCGATTTGAGAAATAGTCCAATTATGAAATATTCCATGATTGAAATAAATATACTCTTTTTTATAGCTTATTTACTATTATTATTATATCCTTTCCCATATTTGGCGACTGTTATCATCATTTCTAAAATCTACCAAATACATATAAATAAATATACCATATACATATATACATATATATATATATATATATATATATATATATATATATTCATCCTTCCTGATCATACTGGTGTTTGGTATTGATAAATAAAAGTCTTGAATTATGTCGTGTAAATATAAAATTTGCTACAGTCAAACTGCGGATTTTAGGCATATGCATATCAAGATTAAACAGAGAGATATCATTATATTACTTTCGTCTAGCTATATAAAATAATGAAAGAAACAAATGTCAAAGTAATTTTTCTGAAACTTGAAACAGCCTAAACAATTACCTCCGCGAGTCTCTAGAATCTTATAGAGAACTTCAAATCGATTCTTAAATCAATCGTTAATCTTTAATGCACAGCTTAATTCACATTTATTACTATACAATTCGAAAATACAATTTGTATATTTGTACACGCTAGCCGTTATTTCTGATAAAATCAAATTCAACAATTTATTTTATATATTAGAATAAGTTATTGCATTCAACTGATACGCATACCAATTTCATAGATTGGTGTTCCCTGAAATATCATTAGTATGAATTTTTAGTTTATAATATAATATTTTGTCCAGTTTCTAAAACACGCAACATACTCGCGAAAATTGTACAAAATTACACTGTTGAATATTGTTATCATTGGAATTTTACTGAAATTCGATTAAGTGAAAAAAAAATTGACGAAAAGAAGAAATTGAAGAAAAATTGTTAAAGTCGTGTTAGAAATAGGATAACTTGATCAAAAGTTAGTCGTTTGCTTCGAAAAACTAAACGCAAGTAAAAGTCGTGAAAGCTTGTCTACATATATATACACAAGCACAAATACCACTTTGATATGAAAAGAATGTAACGCACAAATAATGTAATAAAAACTTTAATATACCGAAAATTTCCAATAATTGTTTGACACTCTATGCGCATGGAAATATACAAATTTTAACGGTGTTACTAAAAGAACACGACTTTTGCCAATTAAAGTTTATTAATCAACGTAAGCGTCGTTGCAATCAACGCGTTTTGCGAACGAATTACACGTTTATTAATTCTATTATGGTAGAAATGAAATTTTCATGCCCGCTTTCGTCCATATATTTTATTTACAGGATTGTTATCTCCATTTTCGAAATTTTCGTGCCAGCACAGCGTACCATACACAGAGCACGTGTTCACTCAACGTACTTTAATTGCGCACTGTGTTTATATTACGTTCGGCTTTCACCGTGTTTATGGTTGCCCTCGTCCAAAAGTAGTACAATACGTAAAGATCGTACGGACTACGACCGATATAAATTATGTCAAAATATACACACAGCGATGAGATTGAAGCTCAAATCCTAAATTGTTCTTTAAAAAGCTTAGATTCTACATAAAAAATAAATCGCAAATAGCGAATTTTTTCAATCGAGGCGTCGTTGTCACGAAAATGGGTGTTAAATATTCAACGAGTACGCGTACAAGTAACTATGATTTAAAGTTTAGATGGATGGATCTCGATAGAAGTCATGCATCACTTATGAATAGTACAAATATTATTAGCATCAACATGATGAACTGTATTACTTATTTCTATCTATCGATTTAGAGTGGATTTAAATGAAAATGAGACATGTAATATAGTTACGAACTTATTTTGTTAATGCCAAAATTTTGCTGGAAATACCGAACATTCAAAGGAGATTTTTTTATTTTCGATGCGATTATTTATTTATATAGAACTACCCCCCCCCCCCTCCTCGGTTGTACAATCGATACTGATATACTGTGTAAATATCAAACAATTTAACAACCCATGAACGAAAATTAGCAACTAATGCACAATAAATTATTGTTGGAAAGTTATTTACAGCACTTCTTGACAATTTCGAACGACGCTCCTGCATCGCAACAGGGTCGTCAATAATTACAACAATCATTCTTAACTATGCCAACAACAGCTAATTTCTTTGCATATTAAATTTAAGATTAATGTACTAAATTCCAATGAATTTATATTAAAAATTATAATTATAGTTATATTATAATTATATTAAAAATCTTAATTATTAAATGTATGAAATTGTGTTATATGATATATAATATATGAATTATGAATATATAATATGTATATTCATAATATATATAATGAATATAATGAATATATGAATTATGATAATGAATATATGAATATAATAATGAATATATGAATTATATAATAATTATTAAATGTATGAAAATTGTGTTATATTTCAATTTCAACGAAATTATTTATACTGAGAAAAATATCAGTATCCTGAGATAACAAATACAAGTAAATCTTCTCGAAAGTTAGCATTCATATTTTTAGACGTGTTAAAACGCAAACCCCTATATATATCGACTAAAAACAAAGTGACTTATGCCACTTTCAAAATAAACGGCTCATATATTGATAAATTGTTTATATATATATTGACAAACAATATTATATTATATTATATTATATTATATATTATGTATATAATAATATATAATATTATAATATAATAATAATATAATAATATAAAATATAATAATACAAAAAATATATATAATAATATATATATTATATATATATTATATATTATATTATATATTGACAAACAACAAATATTATTACTCTATATTGCTAACGATTATGACCAGGGCGTCGAAACGAGTCGCGGCAATGGGTCGCGCGAGGCCAAACGAAACTCACCGACCGCGCTCTATAATCGTTCGAAACAGGGGAAACAAAAGTTGAGCGCTGGGCTATAGTTCTTTTCCGCGGCAATAACAGCGGAACGTCCGAAGTCGGGGCCGCGCCGCCTATATGTATCGGAAAACGCTAAATATCCAAGCGTTCTCGTAGCTTCGTTTCGCGTCATTCATTTCACTTCATAGTGCATCAGCCGTGCGCGTCATGACGGCCCGTTCGCTGTGCAACGAACGAGCGAGCGTACACGCGGATTACGCGCGCTCGTAAGTATCCGGCCGAGCTGATCATCGTGCTGTGAAATCGTATCAAGAGTGATTCTACTCGATAAATCGGCGCGCGCTTTAATCCCAGCCGGTAAATAGAAAACTGAGTTCATAAGGATGCTCGGCTCGTTCCTACGCGTCGCGCTGGCTCCGGTTCCGCGGCCGCGATCCCGCGTAAACGCTCGAAAAAAATGCGGGCGAGGGGAAATGAATTTTTCCGATCTCGCCGACCAAATTTGAATATCCGGCAAACGCTGGCGGCGCGGCACGGAATTTATACGTTGAACAAATTCGCAATGGTTGCCGCGGGTAGATGTATATGTATATATATAAATATGTAAACGAACGCGGGCGCCGACACGCGCACGTGTTTATAGCGTCTGAAATCGAAATTCGCTGGCAACGTTTCCGCTCGGAAGCAAAAGCACGCGAAGATTGATAAATAAATGCTGTCCCTGTTGTTATCGGGGATTATTCCTTGGCCGGTCAGTTTACGGAGCTTCGTGTCTGCAATTGTCGCCGAAAGCGTCTCGACAGCTTTTCAAACGGAATGACTTTTTAAAATTTAAGCCCATCTTGATAGTTTTTAATGTAATAAATTATTAAATTTATATTTTCGGGATTTCCCCTGTCAAAAATCGATTTTGTTAAACTCGCGTAGATAGAAATTAACTGTTACATGGAAAAGACAAGTAGGGTGGTGGATCCGGTTACTGTAGGGTAACCAATTGCTGTGTCTTTGGTTTGTTTTCGGGAATAATTAACTGTATATTTATGGAATAAACTATGTTACATTTTTAAAAATTAAGAACTGAACAAAATAAAAGAATGAAAAAATTTAATATATCTTGGTCTATAAATATAAAGTTAATTATACTCGAAAACAAACCAAAGGCACAGTAATTGGTCACCCCACAGTAACCGACTCCGCTACCCTAGTTGCGAGACAATAAACCGCAAATTTTTTTTCCATTTTTCCCTTCCATGCAAAGAGACCCAACATGTTGATCTTTGTAGCCAATCGAAGATGAGGATCACATATTATAGTACCGCCCACTGTATAAAAATGGCAGAGATGAAATTACTATTAAATTTAAAAAATCTAATTTCAGTCCTTCCTACTATATTAATAATATTATAAGTGGTCTAAAACATTGAGTTACTCGGAATAATGAATTCCTTCTATAAATGTAACGTTATTAGGCGATAATTTGTTAATAAAAACATGTAATTATATGATAGCATTGTATCTATCAGATAAGATGAATGTGCACCCAATATTATGATATTCTTTACGTACTCTTACAGGTTTCATGTAGCCTGAGGTCTTAAATAAAATCAAATTAAATAATAGATCAACGATATATTGTATGGAAATTATATAATTGTTATAGTTTAATTGTATTTAATTTAATGTAACCGAAATATACAATTTAACTTAATAATTATTATAATATTATAATATTATTATAATAATTATTATAATTTTATTTTTTAAATATTATTATAATATTACTATAATAATTTAATAATAATTTAATTTAACCGAAATATACAATTTCCGAAATCTTACAGGCTTCGTGTAGCCCGAGGTCTTAAATAAAATCAAATTAAATAACACATTAACGATATATGGCATGGAAATTATATAATTGTTATAGTTTAATTGTATATTTAACCGAAATATACAATTTCCGAAATCTTACAGGCTTCATGCAGCCTGAGATCTTAAATAAAACCAAATGAAATAATACATTAACGATATATCGCATGAAAATTATACAATTGTTATAGTTTAATTATATATTTAACCGAAATATACAATTTCCGAAATTTTACAGTCTTCATGCAGCCTGAGATCTTGAATAAAACCAAATGAAATAATACATTAACGATATATCGCATGAAAATTATACAATTGTTACAGTTTAATTGTATATTTAACCGAAATATACAATTAACATTTCGTTCTGTATAGCGACATCCCTCTCATTAATAAACATTCGTCGAAGAATGATGTGCATCAAATTACCCGTACCTCGCTCGCACCATTATCGAAGTGAATCGAATTTTGTATTTAAATTGGGAGCAACAACGCTTTCTACCTGGCCCGCGATAATTTTCGACCAAAATATCTGGCACGTTGCTCCGCGCGTTTATCAATGTTCTGTAAAAGCTGAACTTTTCCCAGAGGCTTCATTCGTGTGTACCAATTCACGGGGTTCAAAACATTCGATCACCGGCAGACGAATCTTTCTTCTCGTTCTTTTCCGTTCTTCTCTTTTTTGCAGTGTCACCGGAGAGAAACGACGTACCGCGTGAAAAATATAAATGCAACCGGTTACGTAGGGCACGGCGCGACTTCCCCAGCCATTTTGAGCGCTGACAAAGGGGCGATAGTAAATCCTGAATATAATGTAACAAGCCAACCCAAGCGTAGGTGCTCGAACAGTGTCTCGTATAACGACCCGGCTCCATGGGAAACGTTTCCTGAAGACAGTAAAGAATTATCGCGATACGAGTACATAAAGCGGCGCGGATGCACGGCCCTCGATCGTTGGAGATCTCAAAGTTGCCGAGTATCCTGGATCGGAAGGACAACAGAATTAACCGGCCCCGTTTTCCGCGTTTAATCTCGGCGCGAAAAACGCGAGGTTGCCGTTTAAGAATTGAGATTTAAGATTGTATAATGAGCAGACCGCGGATCTTTGCGCGAAATGAAAGTTTGCCAGGACGATCGAACGAAGCAGAAATGAAATAAAGTTAAATTGTTTCTCTTAATAATATTACTACTACTAATAATAATATAATAATAATAATAATAATAATAATAATATAATATATATTAATATATATTATCATATAATATAATAATATAATAATATAATAATAATAATATAATATATATTAATATATATTATCATATAATATAATATAATTATAATATAATATATACTAATATATATATATTAATTATAATATATTAATATATATAATATATTATTACCAATAATAATATTACATAGTTCTTTTCATGTCTTCACAATTTTATACTTTATCTCTATTCACATTTTGCCATAAATGCACAAAATCTGCAGTCTAGTAACGAGTTATAATCTAATAAACACAATTTCATTTTGTCGATAATAGTACTGTATACGTTTTATTAAGCCGCATTTAATGTGCGAATATATTTAATTCTATTATTGTAAGATTTCGGGGTTCTCAATTTACGATATTCCTATGATTATGAAACCAAAAGAAACGTGCTAATTTTTGTATTGCATTGAGATTTAATGCTGAATGTCCGAGACATTAATATTTGCAGATTTAATTACTGACATGTTATGTTTAATTCCCAGTTGGCTGATGGCCCGCAACCGAGAGAATTTCCTCGAACACCCTGCCGTGATAACCCTAATCAGGGCGCGCGTATCATTGCTCGTTGAATGCCCGGGCAATTCCTGAAAATGCTCGCCCCTCGAGACCCAGCCATTAGTACTTATTGAGCAACCACTATACAACGACACTGAAAAGTTATGAAATTCATGGTAAGATTTCTGCGCTGATGAATCCAAGAATTTCTAATGAGAATAAACGAATCTATATTGTTGAAATAAGAAGTTTCGAACCGTAAATAAAGAGAAAGTGGTTTTCATCGAGCTTGAGAATTATAATTTTTGAATCGTATCTAACAGAAATAGAAATGCCGAAGTTAGAGAACATTTTATTATTCTTCGTTTCATTTCTGTTCGCAAATTATAGGGAAATTATTTCGATATCTAATTAACAGATTTCATTGTCATGTTTCGATGTTACACTTTCCTAAGAGGACACGAAGTATATGTAACGAGAACTATAATAAAAAGGCACAATTCTATTACAAACTTTGTGCTTTTGTAACGAAAGAAGTGGGTAAAACGCAAATCTGTAACAACATCAGACTTTAAGAATACTGTCACAATATTTTTGGATTTATTAAGATTATTAAACGAAGACGTACATTTAATTTATGTTCCGTCTCTCACAGCTGACTCTTAAAAATATCTCATTTCGCATAATGACCTGCAGTCTAGCTTTGTAAATTTTTGTAATATTTTGTAAAAATTTATCGATTCGATTAAGTGTTCATTCGCCGGACGTTTCACGTTTTTTTCACTAAATATTATATTACACTTGTAGAAGAAGCTGTAACTATGAGAAAATTCTGATAGGGTTGTACAAACTTAGCAGCAAAGCAGGTTGCCTACGATAATGTAATTCAGGGGATTAAGTTAGAATTTGTGGATGACCATTTGTACAAACATACATCTTAAATGTTCAGACAACTTCCATAACTTTTTAGAACTGAACGACTTGAATTTTTTTGGGACCATAACTTTTGTTTACTAGACCATAACTAGAATGCTTTTATTTAACTTTTTCTGTTGCCTAAGCATTCTGAATGATAGAAAGAAAATAAAACATATTTTTCAACTTTTTTGTCTACGAGCGTGGAATTTTCAAGTTGTCAGAGAGATGGCAAAAGGCCGTCGAACAAAATGGAAAATACATTACAGATTAAACTTCGTTCCAAGTGAAAAAAATTCTTATTTCATTGAACGAATCGGCAATTACTTAGTTGCCAAACCCAATAGCAGCATTAATTCTATTTCCGAACTTCCGAGCAACGATAACTAACCGGCGGCGAAAAATAAGAATGCGACCAGGCTGCTCGCATTACACTTGCAAAAAACGTCTTGGCCGCAGCCCGTTCCGCGTATCTTCGCTTTGCATACTCGCCGGGGTTAAACGTTCCCCGGAAGTTTCGCAGCGTCTTCGTCACCTCGTTTTCATTCGTTCGTAGAAACAGTGTCGCGCAAATAGGTGGTGTGGCTCGGGCACTCGGTTGCGCGCTGCTGTCCCAGATAATTGCCGCGGTAGTCGAGTCGCAAACAAATTACAGGTGAGCCGCTCTCAAAACGAGTCTCTCTTAATATTAGGAGCAAGAAAACGTTGGAAACAGAAAATCGCGAGGCGTGCGGTATCTCGTCGAAATAAAGTGAAAGGATTACGATCGAAACCAGAATTTGCACGATGCTCGGCATTTGCTTTAATTAGCAACACAATTTATGGTGTTGTTACTTTATTATATTCTTTATTCGATGAATAATATTTTCTCGTTGTCTTCTTTCTCATAAAATTGTTGAGTATTATTTATAATAATTATATATCATCATCGTGAAGTTGCACGATGCTCGGCATTTGCTTTTATTAGCAACACAGTTTATGGTGTTGTTACTTTATTATATTCTTTATTCGATGAATAATATTTTCTCGTTGTCTTCTTTCTTATAAAATTGTTGAGTATTATTTATAATAATTATATCGTCATCGTGAAGTTGCACGATGCCCAGCATTTGCTTTTATTAGCAACACAATTTATAGAGTTATTACTTTATTATATTCTTTGTTCGATGAATAATATTTTTTCGTTGTCTTCTTTCTCATAAAATTGTTGAATATTATTTATAATAATTATATCATTTGTCGTGAGGTTGCACGATGCTCGGCATTTGCTTTTATTAGCAACACAGTTTATGGTGTTGTTACTTTATTATATTCTTTATTCGATGAATAATATTTTCTCGTTGTCTTCTTTCTCATAAAATTGTCGAGTATTATTTATAATAATTATATCATTTGTCGTGAAGTTGCACGATGCCCAGCATTTGCTTCTATTCGCAACAATTTATAGTGTTATTACTTTATTATATTCTTTATTCGATGAAAATAATATTTTCTCGTTGTCTTTTCTCTTATAAAATTGTTGAGTATTGATATATACATATCAATATTGAATATATGATAAATATTTGATAACGATATGAATAAATATAATTATGAATGAAGAATATTATATAATAATAATTAATAATAAGTATTATATTATATAATATTAATATAATAAGAATTATTATATAACAATAAATATATGATAATATATGATAAATATTTTAATATTTTTTTCGAATGTTCCAGTCACATTAACCGATGCAATTTCACTTAACAGTATATATAATATTAATTTTGGCGATTACATTCGTAAAGTACAAAATTTTGATTACTTAAGTCTGTATATGCAGTGTCCGTAGTAAACGTGTCAATCGATAGCCACGCGAATGTCAACCATTTGCCTATTTGCCTTAGAATTATGTATTGCGTACGTTGCTTGTTGACTATATCGTATATGTTGCACTATGTATACGTGAATAGAGTGCCGAGTGGTGTTGCTATTCCAAACAGACGTTACAGAAAAAATGTGATCACTAGACCGCGGATTTGATGCATTTATATAATAGCAAAAAATGAGCAGCTAAAATATAGAATTGTAGAAACATAAGAACAATTTATAATACCGTTTACTACTATTAAAATATAATATATATAATATATATATAATATATATAATATATATATAATAATAATATAATAATATTATATTATTATAATATAATATAATATAATATAATATAATATAATATAATATAATATAATATAATATAATATAATATAATATAATATAATATAATATAATATAATATAATATAATATAATATAATATAATATAATATAATATAATATAATATAATACAATACAATATAATATAATACAATACAATATAATATAATATAATATAATATAATATAATATAATATAATATAATGTAATATAATATAATATAATATAATATAATATAACATAATATAATATAATAATATATAAAAATACCGTTTAATACTATTTTCAACTTATCAGAATGATTAATTTTATTATTTGCATCGAATTTGTGTTTTTCGCAGTTAGCCTTGGAAAATTTGCATTATGCATGAAGATCCATAGTCTAATGTGATCACCAAACATTATTTTTGCTTTATTTCTCAATAAAACAATTTTATGAAGTCAATTATAGCCGGAAACGAGCCGAAAGCACGACAATTCGTCATTCCACAGTAACAGGCTCCACTCAACTCTAGCATCCCATTGTAAAATTGATTATGACACAGAGGTGCAGAGTTTCGTGGGATTCTCTGCGCAGAGCGCCTCAAGGTCCGAGGACTCAAAGCCACGATTTCGGGGCACGAAACGCGTAACAGAGATTCAACTAGTTGGCTCGAAACATTTTTCCGCGGGTTCGGCCCTCGCCGCGGCGTTCCGGCTGCGGTTGGCTGCGTCTGGCCGAGGACGCGTTCGCTTGAAAGCTGCCGAAGTTTACCGGGCGAACTTGGCAGACCATCGCGTAGCTGTCCGTCGCCTTTGAACCGTGAAAATCGCGCGAACAATAGAGCCGTGGACAAGGCAAACGGAAACGGGCAGCGAGGGCCGCGCGAGGGTGAGGGGTGGTCTTCCGAGAAACAAACGCCAAACCCTCCTCTCTCCCTGTCCCGCGCTGGAAAAGATAGGAAGGAAACCGAACGACGCGGAAGCTGGCCAGAGATACGGTCAGAAGCGAACGAAAAGCCGGCATTCGCGCGGAACTTTCGACTTCCCGACCGCGATATACTCTTTCCGCGGAGTTTAACCGCGCCCGCCGGCCGAACGGATTCGTAAATCCGCGCTGGCTACCGACGTATGTCACCGCCGTCGATCCGACCGACCCACTTTCGACCGCGCGTATATTTACGACGGTCGGGGCACTGAAACTTGTAAGCGGCTCTAGAGATTACCGAGCGAAACGATTTTTCCGCGTCGATGTCCTTTTGTCGCTTCCTCTCTGCGCGGCGAGAGCCGTCGATCGCGTAAACGCAGTTTCGAATTCCGCAGCGAGAAGCTGCCGCTTTGCGGACCGCACCGCGGACGCTTTCCTATAATTCTTCCCATTTACGCGGTCGGTCTATTTTTTAGCGACTGACCAAGGGTTCCGGGGCTTTGCGAAGGCAACCAAGACGATTCGATTCTTCGAGTATCCTGGTATAAATGAAATACGGCAGAATGAATTCGACGCTCGATATAGAATTTTGTTGTTGTAACTTGGTAGAGATTTGAGGGAAATAGCGTTCGGTTACGTGTTCGGTGAATGGACGCTTAATCCCTTGCTGCGTAATATCGCGTCGGAATCGTTATGATGATTATGATGATTAGCTAATGATTTAGCTTTATCGAACTGAGAATAATATCGTACAGTACTTCTTTGGATTTCTCTCAGTAATCGCTGATACGTTCTGAAGAAATTTTTCATGTAGGAAAATTAGATCGATCTTCGGATCTCTTGTACTACTCCACCTACAAGAAAACAGTTAATACTACATGATGTAGCTTATCTTATCGAACAACTTTTGTAGGAACGTTTTTTTAGTAACTAAAACTCCTTCCGAGATATCCAGCTATATGTAATTACTTAAGCGAGACACCCTGTAGAACCGATGTAACATCGGTTCTGAAAAATCGTAACCGAAACAGAAATCGGTTAGAACCGATAAATCCGTAACAGTTACAACATTTTCTCGATTGTTATAACTGTTTCGAAAACCGAAATCGATATTATAGCTGCTTCCAGCTTCTAGTACAAAATAATAAAAACATGAAAAATTTAATTCTCGGTACAAAATAAAATAGAAGCACGATGTTGAGATCGCTCGTGACACCGGCATACCAATCAAGACTAATATAAATACCAATCAAGTATATTAACTTCACGGTATGACTCTCGACTGCATTCTGGGAGCGACAAAATTTCATTGTGTCATTAACGAGACGATTTATGCGCCACGTGGTTCTCGGAGTGAATTTCCAACGTCACAATTCCCGCGAATCTAACAAAGACATCGGACGGGATTGCAAGATTTAACCTTTTAGGCACGATGCGTCACTATAGTGGCTTTCGCGGATGTCATCTCTCATCGTTTGAACCAAATAATCGTCTCCATATGCATTCCTTCACACTTCTTTTGTCTTCGCATCGATTTACAACAGTCTACAGGGTGTCCCAAAAATGTCTCGCAATCCGGAAATGGCGGGTTCCTCGGATCATTTGAAGCAACTTCTTCCTTTACAAAAATGTTCTCCGAGGCACCGTTAACGAGTTATTAACGAAAAACAGTGACCAATAAGAATCGAGTACGGCTGACGCGCGGCGGCCCAGCCAACCGGCGCGCGAAGCCCAGTTCCGCTCATTGGCTCGATCGCCTCGCGCCAGCCGAGCTCGCCTCTCATTGGTCACTGTTTTTCGTTGATAACTCGTTAACGGTGCCTCGGAGAACATTTTTGTAAAGGAAAAAGTTGCTTCGAATGGCCCGAGGAACCCGCCACTTTCGGATTGCGAGACATTCTTGGGACACCCTGTATATACAGACAGAATATACAGTATCAGACTCTGTACAGTACACATCAGACTCTGCCGTCCAGAGAAATATAGCCTCGCGCAGAATTCAGCCGTACCTAAAAGGTTAAGCAAGACATCTTTCGAAAGCAAGAATCCAGCTCGAGACGTTGTTGCTTGCCTGTAAGGTGCGCGTGTCGTGAGCACCGGTGGCGAACGGCGATAAATCAGAAATTTCGACTCTGTATATTCCGGTGGCGGCAACCGTTTCGTAGATCAATTTCAGGAAGCACGGGGCAACGGCTCCACGATCGCGGATTCTTCCACGGTGGGTGAGCATTAGTCCGCGTCTGGCAGCGTTCGCCCCCCGGCCTTTCGCGGCAGTCTTCTAGGTACTTTTGTTTCAGCCGCAGCCGGGGATGGAGGAAGCTGAAAGGTGACTCCCCGCCGGTTTCAAGACGCGCGTAATCTTATTTGCACTTTTCTGCGGCTTCCCGTCTGAATTTTCCTCCCCACCGCGGTGCCCCCAGCCGGAGTCAAGAATTTCAGAAGTAATACACTGCCACCCGGGTTTATTGCGTTGTACACGCGCTACGAGATTAGCAGACGAAAAATTCGCACCACTTACACCGCCGCTTCCTTCACTCTTCTCGTTCATGTTACACGTTATGTCAGCACGCCAGCCTCGTTTTTCTCCTTTGTTTTCGACGATAAAGTCGAGAATGAAACGGCTAGATGGGAATCGTTGTACGCGGGAACCCTGTACACGTTAATTCAAAACGAAAGAGGTTTCTAGGGAAGAAATCGTCTTTTATTTTCAGCAGCTCTGTTTAATAGGTCGCGTGTCGTAGTGCAGTAGAACCTTGATTATCCGGGCCTCCATTATTAGAATCATCTGTTACTTACATACTTCTAACCTGTAATCAATTTGATCGAAGGCAAATCATATTGCAATCGATAAAGATGACTATAAATAAGTAACTGTTCTATCATCTGAACATTTGATTATCTGACGATCTTTGGAATCACCTGATTATGACATAAATTTCTGTCTAGGTGCCATTGGTTTATTTATTTTAAAAAAAAATATATATTTGCATAAACATTCACCGAAACAGAGTTTCTCTTTACGATAACTCTTACAGACTAACATAAGCAAATTTGCCTCATTCGCAATGATTATAGACAACGTATAAAAATAATAAACTGATTTTAAGGATTTATGCAATTAGATAAGATAAACTGTAACAATAAAATATTATACATAAAATTGAATAACGACATGTGTAAAAGTTCATATAATGTTTGGTTAATGTGCACAGTTCTGCTCAATGCTAAACCGTTCGTTGTCGAAAGTTCCACTGTAGGACTCTACTAATGTACACACACACACACACAGTTCCAGTGCGTTTTACAGAGCATAGTCTTCCATAGTAAGTTCAATTTGAGAACCCGAATTATTCCGTTTGCTTCGAAGTTCAAAATTATTCCGTTCGTTTTCATGCTCTAAATACCAAGTCCTAACACGTAGGACGTCGCATTAGTCCGCCATCAAAGGAAATGTTAGAAATCATTTCCACGAGAGAGAGAGAGAGAGAGAGAGACATAGAAGTAGGGCACAAGTTACTGATTTGGAGCAATCCCGTTTTATTAGGCGATGTAAAACGCTGGAGGAAAATCTCTTATTCAAAGACTTTTGTCCATAACCCAGTCTCGCTTTTCGCTGGATGTGTGCGTCTGCTCTGCATTCATTCCTAAAGTAGAACTGCTACTTCCGAGCTGAAAAGAAGGCTTTAAGCTAAATTCGAAAGCCATGTAGGCCAATAAATATTTCAAGCTTACTGCTCGACCCTGTCGTAAACACATTTTTAATAAGATAATAAATTGAGCCTACTAAAATTGAAACAATTAACTCCGAATACAGAGAAAAATGTTAAAGCTACAAAATCACCTTAATTTTTTTTTCTTTTTTTAAATTTCCTTAACTTTTCCTATGGTGCAAGTTATCAAACCTACGTTCAATGTTAAAATGTAGGATACTGGACTATTATGGACAAATACAAATTGTTGGACGATCGTGAACAAAATACGTCCAAGTGGAAGCAAAGCATGGACATTGCTTTTCGGAAAAACGTTGTAACGTCAAAATGTTATATAAGAATCTGGTATCGTGAAATATCGGATGCTATCAGAAAATGTTTGCGTTGGTTCGTGGAATCTTTGATTGAGTGCACGTTTGTGTACGACGTGGTGAATGCAATTATTTCAACTGGTAAAAGTTTAACCGCGTAATTTCTGAAGCCGCCCACCGTGAAACTTCCGCCGCCTCGGGACGACTTTATCACTCGAAAGTGAATTATACAATACTCAAGGCGATCGCCTGGATGTCCCATAGCGTCGCGTGCCCTCGATTCCTATCTCGATTGTGTCGGGGAAAAATATTCGTTTGCTAGTAGAACGGATTAATTTTCGTCCACCGTTGTGAAAGCGTTCACGGATATTGGAGGCCAGAATTGAAATTATCAGCGTATTTCTGATTCATGAGTAATTCACGAAATTCAAAAGTTTGATCGGCGTTGCACCAGGAACCGAGGACAATGCTTTTCTGTTGAAACACCCGCGTGAATAGGTTTTTGAGCGAGGAAATGCGGCGACAGGCCAGGCGTGAAGAACAGAGAGTAATTTTAACGTTCTGAATAAAACGTTTAACAAAATCCCAATATGTTAACGTAGTTTTTATGAAGTTTTTCTTTTAGAATGTCGTTTTAAATTTTCAGCGTGTCGACGTTATAGCTAGACTGCGGATCTTTGTGCAAGATGAAAATTATCATTCGACACTTCTTTCTCAATTAATTTAATAATTTTAGCGAGAATAATGCATAGATGTTCCTAAATTCGTAAAAAATCTCGAATTTCATTTTCATCATAATCGCATAAAATCCGCGTTCTGGTTATAACGGTACGAGTTCTGGCATAGGTATTAAGATTTCAACTGTGGCAGATATCATGTATGGCGATCATATATTTACTTTAGCTACCTGTTGACATTTGTCACAATATCAATACGGAAAGTCTGTCTTTCGCAATTATACAGAGCGAAATCAAATTCGATCGTGAACGATTTTACTAAAAAAAAAAAGTCAGTGCTTTATACATTGTCGAATTTTTAATATAAAAAATTTCATACGATATTTTCAGCTTTTAAAAGAGGGGAAAAACATCATTTAATGTCATCTATTAATTAACGCTTAATAATCAATGCCAACATTGCGAGTATATTCGAATTTACAAATACTTTATAGTCCACATCGAACGCGCTTGTAAACAATATATGTTTATTAAAAACGTTTCAAATCAGAATCAGCTTCACGAGTTTTCTATTTCAATTTAGCTCCACGCACATCCGATGAAACTTCAGAATCTTCGTTCCGCGATTATTTGCAGCTAATGCGGAAATAATTAAGTCGAACTTCAATCTGCATCCGCGCACCGCGTTCCGTTCCTGCGAAATTTCAAAGGGACCGGAACACCGTGCGCCCTGTATTTTTAATCAGCCGTGGGCAGAGCGAGTCTCGGGACCCGTTACATTACGTAATTGGATTACTAATCATCCGCAGAGCGTTCGTCTCTCCAGCCCGGAAAAAAGTCGGTTTCCAGGATCGTCGCGCGAACTTCATCTCAAGAGGAAATTTCGCGTGGCTGGTAACGCGTGAAATATGGACGACCTTGAACCTGAATTTTGCACGGGCCAACTTACGGCAATGACTTTTCTATGCGGACGTAATTTCTGCCGCCCCTTAGCCGAATCCAGGGAAGATGTTACTAACTTCGAATTCCCGCGGGATCCTCTTCTTCGGGCCATTAGAAATCTCTTGATTAACGGCACTATGGGGTATGCTAGAACGAACTAATTGGTTCCGGAACCTCGTTCCTTGCATTATCTGCTCGTTCTATCGTACATTCAAGTACAGTGGCTCGCAAAAGTCTACGTGCTCGATTTCAAAGGCTCTGCGCGCGGTACAAAAATTTATTATTACACCAAAGTGTATTATACGTATACGACATCATATACTACTGTGATAACGACATTTCATGCATACCTAATCCCACCATGAGCGGTCAAATGACCGCTTCAAAAAAACATATTGTTACGGCGACTTGTCCAAATCAAGTCGCTGTAATGTACTACTGTGATCAAAAGTAAGGTGAATTTGTTTATAAAATGTAAATTCTTTGTTTATTCTTCCAAATCAATTTCATCCCCTTCAAAGTAATCCCCGTCCGATAAAACGCACTGTTTCCGACGCTTTTTCCAGTCCTCGAAACAGTCGGAATAGTCTTTTTCCGGTATAGCCTTCAAGACCTTCTTCGATTCGGTTTTTATCTCCTCAATCGTGTCAAAACGGCGTCCCCGCGTTGGCTTTTTGAGTTTGCTGAATAACCAGAAGTCGCACGGAGCCAAATCAGGCGAATACGGTGGTTGCGGAACGATATGAGTCGAGTTTTTAGCAAAAATGTCGCGAAGAACCAATGCAGTATGACATGGCACCAATCGAGACTTGACGCGTTTGAGACACAAATCATCCTTCAAAATGGTTTGGACTGAGCCAAATGATATTCCAACACTATCAGCGAGGTCTCTCATTGTCAGTCGACTATTTTCAAGCACCAAATCTTCGATTTTTTTGGACGTGGCCCTCGTCGGTAGACGTTGATGGTCGTCCAGAGCGCGGTTCGTCTTCAACGCGTTCTCGGCCCGCTTTGAACTCGTTGTACCACTTATAAACGTTTTTTTGTGCCATAGTTTGATCACCAAAGGCCTTCCGTAACATTTTCAACGTGTCCGCACAAGAATATTCGTTCCGCAAACAAAATTTGATGCAAGTTCTTTGCTCAACAAAATCACCCATTGTAAAAATCGAAAAATTCACTTTTGGTTGTTTACAAAAACACGTGTAACTCGGAGATAATTAAACCTTTTGACAAACAGACACTTGGCAAATGTTACAGACAGTCCTACCAACCTAGGAAAAAGAAATTACCTGCCTTCCTAATGCCCGGAAGTTTTAAATGACAATTTCACCTTACTTTTTGATCACAGTAGTATTCTGTAAATTACCTCCTAGTTGCCGGAACTAAAGATTGCGATTTTTCTTCGACACGTAATCTACAGATCGAGATAATGCATGAGAAGTATGTGAGAACTGAAACAAGGCGTGATAGAAACTTTAAAATAACAAAAGAGGAACTCCGGCAAATGGACCCGAGAAAATTGAAGAAAAATACGAACTAAGTGCCTAATTGGATTTAACGCCTAAATTGTTAAGGATCAATCGATACGATAGTACAGTAAATTCTCTGTAATCGACCCTCGAGCGTGTAAACCAAGATGAATAATTTTGGAAGAGGAGATACGATTATTTGAACCGTGCGGCTCGTTTTATCTTCGATACAATATTTAATTATAAAAATCAAAATTAATCTTAACAATTTGGCGTTGAAAATACAAGTTGCTTGTTCGCTATTACTTGACATTGCACATTAACCCTTAAATGCATGATTATTTGTTTTGAATGTTAAAAAATCGTTTTTCATAGGAATGTAGTCATAGGTTACGTAAAAAATAAATAAAAAAATCTAGGTAATAATATTGAGTATTTATTTTGAAAAAAAGTAGTACGTAGACTTTTGGCAACGATATGCGTTTATCACTAAAATTATTGTAGACGTAAACAAATGGTCACGTATTTATATTATCTATTAGTATAGGAATTTCCACATTATTTATAAATGAAATGCAGCAAAGCGATTGCGATTTTTGTTGCGACACGAAGCAACCTTGCATTCGATGCACTCGGTCCGTGAGAATCCTTTTATCTCTTATTATATTATTTATTATATTATATTATATTATTATTATTATATTTATTATATTATCTTTTATTATATTATATATTATATTATATTATATATTATCTTATTTATTATAAGTTATCACCCACCGTATTCAAATGTCAAAAAACATATAACTTACTCGCCAAAAGTAATGTCGAGTCTTTTATTTCACACATGGTCTATCGTCTATTGTTATCAACGTGTGTTCGGAAACGCGCATACTCAGGTTTTCGAATGAAATTAAGTGGAACTGGAATGTAGACAATTGGCAACAATATGCATTTAAGGGTTAAAGATTCGGAGTGAAATTAATCGTGAACTAGACCAGCGAGAAAATAAACATTGTCAAAAACCGCTCGAACTTATTGGCCAACCTAATACAATGGTCTCTTCCGTATTAACACGTTCCGTGCCACGTGTACCATCGATGGTACACGCTTACATGTTTACTTAGTGAACTGAACAAATTGTTTACAAGAAATTTAGAACCGAAGAATCAATTTCCACCGCAAGAATGGGCGTTGATAAGTTTTTGTTACGTTGTTATGTGTACGAGAATTAATAATTGCACGTAATACATCAAGTTTTAGTCAAATATCAAAGTGTGAAGATTCGAGTAAAAAAAGCTCGGCGCGGAACGTGTTAATCTAAGGAAACGCTGGAAGTGTCCAGTACTACAGGAACTCCCTCTCTTTCAACGTCGTAAGAACTCCGTCAGGATCTGAGGCACAGAGTTGGCTCTCTGTCAGCGTAAGAGGCAGGGGCGAGCAAAGCGATGGTAACGGAAGAATGAAGTTGAGAGACAGGGCCGGGGTTCGGCGAAGAACTGGAAGAAGGAGACAGACGCGCGTGAGAGCACGACAAAATTTAATAACAATTTCTCAAAATGAGAATTACCCGCTTTCAAGCGCTGTGCGGCCCCCGGACCCGGCTCCCTTCAGGCATTTGCCTCGTGTCTGCCCTTCGTCAGACATCCCCTCGGCGCGGCGCGGCGCGGCGCCATGCAAAGCGAGGCGGCGGGTCCGGCCTGCATTTTATTTAATATTAGCCTGGTTACCGGGTTAAATTGTCGGGCGTAGACCCAGCCCCGAATTTGCATCTTAATCGGACCCTATTACGGTAACGTCGTTGCAGCGTTCAGACCAGGGACTTTCAGCTACCCGCCAGCGCCGCTATTGCCGCAGAGCCGCGTAGCCTAACCACTCGGCGAAACACGCGGCCCGCGACCGTGCAAATCCAAAAGCGGTTTTGATGCAACGGTCCATCCCGTGTCGTCGCACGGTTGCGCCGTTGATCGCCTCGCGCCGGATAATCGAACCGATTCACTCACGTGAATACGCCCACCTGATTGACTCCCATTGTTGCCGATCATTCATCGCTTCCGCCACGAATTGCATCCGCCTCTCGAAACTTCGCTCCCCTCCCCCACCCGCGGGCCGCGTCTGCCACCCGTTTCCTCCCTGTCGCTTCTAACACCCCGACCTGCGCCCAATCCGTCCAAACCGCAGCGGTCACGGCTCGCTTCTGGCTATCGCTTGCATACGCTTTTCTTCTCGTCGTCAAGACTTCCCCGCGCTTGTCCATTTTCCCCAGATTCCTTTTTACTCGCCGATGATCCGTATCAGGGAGACCCCGTCGCCCCGTTGCCTGCCGCAAGAAGTTTCAATCGGCCGAAGATCGATACCGACGATTCAAGGATTTGTGGGCTGGATTCGGGAAGCCTTTTGATGCTCGCGACTTTTTGCCGGCGGGCTGGTAAGAGTCGCGGCGATTGAGAGGTTCTTTTTATTCATCGGTTGCGGAGTTCGGTTTATGGTTGTTTCGCTGGCCTCGTTGTTTCATATTTTCTATGGAATGTCTGTCAATTCTCTCTAATCGATGCACAGCTTCTACAGAAAAATGGACAATTTGGGGAGAGGAGATAGGATTATGCGAGCCTTGCGGCTCGTTGTTAACAACTATATATATATTTTATGGACATTTTATGTCCATTTTTTTATTTCCATACTTTTATTTAAAATGTATATATGACTTTACGGAATATTATACGGAATATTACGACATATAAATTGTCCATTTATATATAATTTATATATATATATATATATATATATATATATATATATATATAAATTATATATAAATATTACGAATATAGAAATTGAATAGTAATAGAATATTCCGTAAAGTCATATATATATTTTAAATAAAGGGGGACGTATAAAATATTTTCAAAGCAAACATTGTTATGAATTTGCAACGAAAGAGGACATATAAGCTATTTTATATTTGATTCGTATTAAATTCAATATAAATAAAAATTGCTTGACTGATGTCCAATTATTTCCAACTAATAAACCGTTACACATGATTACTTTATGCCAATTGACGCGTGATATCGTGTAATTATGTAATCGATGTATCCATTGTTACGTAATCGATGTATCGTATCAATGTCGTAACACTATTTGTAAGCTGTTGTGCACATGTAGGTTTTGTTAACGTTTGTATTCTTCCATCTGTGCACAATGTATCATGTTTATACTATACATCGGTCTCCTTGTATTGCATTAAATATTGGGTTGGCAACTAAGTAATTGCCGATTTGTTCAATGAAATAGAAAATTCTTTTTTACTTGGAACGAAGTTTCATCTGTAATGTATTTTCCACTTTGTTCGATGACCTTTTGCCATCTCTCCGACAACTTGAAAATTCCACGCTCGTAGAAAGTCTCATCCTTTTCGGCCAGAAACTGAGTTAAGTGAGATTTTACAGCGTCGTCGTCGTTAAAAGTTTTACCACAAAGGGAGTTGTCCAGGGATCGAAATAAGTGGTGATCCGATGGCGCGAAATCAGGGCTATATGGTGGGTGTAACATCGATTCCCAAGCAATATCCATCAATTTTTGCCGAGTGGACAAAGACGCGTGCGACCTAGCATTGTCCAGCTGGAAAATGACACCTTTACGATTGACCGATTCTGGTCGCTTTTCCTTGACCGCTGCATTCAATTTGTCCAGTTGCTAACATTCACGGATAATAAAAAATAACATAATAATAATAATAATAATTTTATAATATAACATTTACGGATATCATAAAAATGGGAGCGAGAGACATCTATAACTGAAATCGGCAATTACTTAGTTGTCAACCCAATAATTGTATCTCCTCTTCCAAAAATTGTCCATTTTTATGCGAAATCTGAGCGCACATTAGGGAGAAATTACTGTACTCGTACACTTGGTAACATAATAATAATAATAATAATAATAATAATAATTTTATAATATAACATTTACGGATATCATAAAAATGGGAGCGAGAGACTTCTATAACTGAAATCGGCAATAACTTAGTTGTCAACCCAATAATTGTATCTCCTCTTCCCAAAATTGTCCACTTTTATGCGAAATCTGAGCGCAAATTAGGGAGAAATTACTGTCCTCGTACACTTGGTAACATAATAATAACAATAATAATAATAATAATAATAATTGTATAATATAACATTTACGGATATCATAAAAATGGGAGCGAGAGACATCTATAACTGAAATCGGCAATTACTTAGTTGCCAACCCAATATATCTAATCATAGGGCGCGAATTCTGTCAAGTTACATGGACCAAGGGCGTCGCGCGAACAAATGAAAGTAAACCTTGATTTTCGCTGGTGCAAGTGTTTGGAATCATCGCATGCTCGATCATGATCGTTGCCTCGTGAATGGGCTGCTCGCCGAACCCGCATAATGCAGACATTTTACAACCTAGCTATCGCCCAGTTCTCTCTTGGTCGCTATCTAATTACGTCGTCAACGATTCCGCACGAACGCCCTTCGTTAAAGAACGAGCTGCCGACATCGAGCTATCCACCTTTAAATCCGAGAAACGTGAACTAGTTGCAGATTAAAGGTGTGATCTCGTGGAATTCGCGAGACGTCGACAACGATGATTGGCACGTGTAAACATTGCGAAGTTGCGATACATTAGCAACGCACGAGACAGACGAGGGGAATTAACACGTTGACTGCCGAACTGTCGCCCCAGAAAGTTCTCTAGAATTTAAGGAATTTATGTAACGAAATCGAAAATAGAGGAGGGAACAATTCAACATTCGCAGAACCGTTGGTAAACTATACTGTGTGAGCTGTGTGTACTACATATAATATTAATATATAGTTAATAGTATAGTATAGTATTAATATTAATAACATATAATATTGATATATAGTTAATAGTATAGTATAGTATTAATATTAATAACATTTAATATTGATATATAGTTAATAGTATAGTATAGTATTAATATTAATAACATATAATATTGATATATAGTTAATAGTATAGTATAGTATTAATATTAATAACATAATATTAATATATAGTTAATAATATATATTATAGTTAATAATAATTCTAGCAAATGATTGGCAAAGATAGATTAATTATTCGTCCGCGATTACAATTTACCG